>NW_028277176.1:15473333-15787500 GCF_051122295.1 Plectrocnemia conspersa
TAGGCAAGGAGATGCTAATGATATTTATTATAGTGCTGAAGGCAATAATTCACAAATTGAATGGCAAAAAAGGTGTAAGATTTTCTCAACTACTCTAATTGCCCATATCTTTGCTAGGCTTATTTATGCACTACGTATTTAATTACAAAAAAATGATCTGCGTGGAATGCAACAGATTGCAAAAATGTATGGATGCTTTCTACAGAGTAACGCTATAAAATTTTCCTGTTGGCGAATTTTATGCCGTTTTTTTTAATGTTTGAAATATCAAAAATGTAAAAAAAATGTGCCCAAAATTTCATTGTAGCTCAATGCTCTGTAATCAATCAATCAGAGTAGATCGATCCGTTCTGACCCTATGATTATTCGCGTCCATTATAAAAATCATCATCATATTACAGTTTGTTTTTTTTTATCACACTTTTTTTTATTAATCAAAATTCCCCAATAATTAAAATGATAATTCTGATAATGAAAATATGAAAATCTTAAATCTTTAAACCAAAATTAGAGAAGAGAATAGAGCGCTTGCTAACTGGTAAATAAAAATAAAATAAAAATATAGTCGAAGTTGGAAAAAAAATAATGAATGAAATGACCATCACTAGATTCTATAGGCCCTAAGTAGGGCATTCGAACCGGGTAGAACCGGAACCGGGTACCCGGTTACTCGCCATGTTTTTCATGGAACCGAAAAACGGGTAATTTTTGACGGGTATCCGGTTAATTTAATTTAAATAATTTTTTCCATTATTTCAAATTAAATGGAAGAGCCGAATCGGCGTTCTTAAGCGAGTAACGTCTTTGAACGACAAAAAAAGGGACAGCACTTAGCGACATATAGATTTCGAGATAAGCGAATGCGTAGATAAGGATTATTTTGAAAGGATGCAGTTGTATATAAAAATAAATTTTAATGCGTTGTAGGGTGAAAATATAACACATTAGATTCGTTAGTGTTTTTAAAATATAACTTTTTACAAAAAGAACATCACTAAAACTTTGTTTCTCTACCTACATATAATCCATATAATAAATACAATCATCTAATTTCTTTTATAATTTTAATAAAATTTATTTCCTTAGTATTTTTCACGTGCAATTTGTATTATTATTGCCAAATATGTGTTAAAATAAAAATTTCGGTTTTGTACTGTTACACATGTATGTAGTATGTAAGTATATGTATATATGTACCTACCGATGGAATGTAAAAATATTTCGATTGAGTAAAGTATTAATAATTACATAATATATTGATTTTATTGCAATACCTTATTTTTAAAAAAATGATATTAATTATTAAAGTAAAATTAATATTTATTCATATTTAATCAAAGATTCAAATATAATAAAAATTATACTCTTAACGGCTTACAAAAAATACCCGGAACCGAACCGGGTACCCGGTTCTTTCCCGGGAAATATCCGTAGAACCGGCTAATGAATTTGTCCGAGTATTTGGATGCCCTAGCCCTAAGACTATGATGCGTAGGTTATCTCAAAAGGATGGACGAAAATTGTCACCAGAAACTAGCTACAAAATATATCCTGCAATAAAAGAGAGAATAGAAAAAAGTAGACAAATCATTTTGCTGATGACTATCGAGATAGAACAAGCTAATGATTGAATACGTCTACTTAAAAACAGGACCGAGTGAAAATCTCTTTTGAAAGAGGCGTAGTATAAGATGAAGCACATATTTTCCAATTAATTTCATATCCCTATATTAAACGTAGCAATGGCTCGGTTTTTTTACAGCTTTGAAACATCTGAAATATTTATAAAATCAATAGTAATAGAAATCATAATTTAAATTTATAAACTAATTAAAAAAAACTATTATATACAATTGAAGTACTTCTGATTAAATATAAGATAAAATACATAATATATGCTTGCGTAACAAATAATATTCTAAAACATTCTATCTTTTTCCTACTTATGATTGCTTACATGTAATAGAAAGCTGACAAAGCTTAAGTAAATCCAGTACATCACAACTTTATATGGACGTACACAAAATGCAAAAGTACGTCATAGTATTTTGCATTTTCGCTGAAATCAAGCGTCAAATTGCAGGGATTTGGAACGAAACGCAAGCGGCAAAAGAAAAAAACAATCGTGGCGCTAATGTGCTTTTATAAAACGGGAAAAAGTTTCTACGTCGCGATAAAGAGTGACACAAAAGAGTGAAAAGTCCCCGAAACAAAGGACCGACCGCGAGATTTTTTCCCCAAATGGCAATAAGCAAAACAGGGAAAAACTCGGGACATAATAACTCACGCCGGCACTGGCAACACTTAATCCATAACCCTAATAGAATACGTATACATATCTCTATCATCGTATCATACAAAAAATATTAAATTTAATAATATTTAATCTACATCAGCGCTTACCAAACTTTTTTCGGTTCTCAAATTTTTACATCATATGATAACAAAATCAGTTTTTTATGTTATGCGTCTTAGCATGTACAATTGTACGCTAATTTCCCTCCTAGATATCTTAAGATTTCAATTATATTCTCGAAAAATTAACCCTCTTTTTTAATTTTTGCAATTTTTAAATTCACTTTATTTAAAATAATGTAGATATAAGCTTAAAGCACAAAAATGTGTATTAGAGTTAAAATCATAATTTATAATATAAAAATCACTACAAAATTGTCGCAAAATATTATTTAAATAATTTAAATTTAAACACAAAATGAAAGCTTGTTCCTGTATTGTAAAATGTTTCTAATTACGCTTGTTAAAATCAACTAATATATTAAATATAAACAGTAACTTTAACTCAGATAATTAAATAACCTAAATTACTTTAAAACACTGCGAGCAAAGCCACGTAAAGCGCAAAAAATATGCAGCATTATTTTATATGTTTTCGCAGATCTTACTAACTGAAATTATATTTTATTATATGATAAAACGCCATTCAGTCAACTTACAAATACAAAGTAAATAGTTAAAATCAAAATTTCAACTTGAATATATATTTATTCAAGTACTTTTATTGGACTTGTGACTTGTATAAGTTGTACCCGCGTAAAGAAAAATATGTTGCACTTTACGAACATGTTCTGTTTGTGACGTCTCTTTTAAGTACTACGTACATTTGCAAGCAAATTTTCCCGTTAGAAGAAAATAAAATATAAATTAGAACAAAAATTTCAGATCTTGAAAATTCAATTTGCATAGCTACTATTACTATCAAATCAAATATGGATCAAAGATGACGTAATATTTGGATCATATATTTTTTTTTAATATGTTTGTCTCCCCGTTAATTAATTTATTTTATGCGTTAGTTTTATTACTCACTGAAATTATTCTTCATCGTGCTATGTTTTTTTTCTAGAGGTCAGTTCGTGCGCCAATGCCGTAATCTGAGGGTCCCGTCGACTGTGAAAAATACTCGACGGACCCCAGCCAAACTTTGGACGCGAATTGATTCGAGCCGGGGGAAACTTTTCCGCTTTATTACGATCCTAAGTTGGTACCACCTTATCGGGCGCTGGTCAACCCGGCTGCCGTGGCCCAGTTTTCCCCCTGCTTTCCCATTTTCTTTTCGACCTGGAGCCGTTTCGGCAAACATGCAATATCGCGCCGCAACGACAATAACTTTTCATAATCTATACCAAATCTGCATTTGAAAATTCAATCTGCCACTGCGCAAACTTTATTACGGACCGAAATCAAAAAGTTTCGCGTGCTTTTTCGAATATCTTTGAATGGTACATCCCATATCTGAGAAACATGTCGAGCGTAATATGAGATGAGTTTTAGAAGAAGAGAGACATTTAATTTTATTGATTCACTGTTCCTTATATACATACACATATGTGATGTAAATGTATTTATTTTTCAAGCGTACATGTATAGTCTAATATACCTTCGCCGATTGACCCCACACAAAAAATAAATTGAAATAACAATCATGTACAAAAATTAATAATAATAAAATTGATCTGAATAGAAGAAAAAATGTAATGCATTTACATACATAATATGTACAATATACTACTATCGTATTCATCCTATATTTTTAAGAAAGATTCTGACATTTCTCAATAAAACGTCAATAAAACAATTCTGAAAAAGAGTTTATTGCAACTATTATTGTGAGAAGAGATGATACAGTAGTTTTGTAACAAATTTTAGCAAGAAGTCGATATTGATTTTTTCTTTAGTTACCTGCTTTTATACTAATCACTGCTATACTTTCTTCAGTCAATTTATTAAACGGTGCTTCAAGTGCTCTCTAAGTAACATAACTATAGGCAGAAGACCTTTCAGCTATAATGTTTGTCTAGTACTATAGTACGTCTTTATAAAGAATTAATATAAACTATATAGCAATAAAAAAAACATTAAAAAATCAATATATGCTGAATATGTTTTTCCACCACATAAAAAAATGTTTATAAATAAACTGCTAACGTAAAAATACGTGAAAATAAATCTTAGACCCAAAAAGAAAATTAATTAGCAGAAGAAGTTGTAGTACAATTAGTTTGTGAATTTATGCAATTAAAATATTCAAGGATTTAAATCGAAAAATTTGATTGATTTAAATCCTTGAATCAATCGGTTAAATCAATATTATTTTATTATTATTTAATCTCTATATGTATATAAAAACATTTTAACCCCACTGTCCCCTACAAATTGTATACAGTATAGGTTTCAAGCGTGATACTTTGATCACTGTCTGACACACGACTGCAGCTTTGATCCGTGACATGTGACATGACATTGACGTTAATTTTGACAGTCGTCTGTCACTTACTTACACTGTATTAGGTTTTGTCTCGTATATACGACTTCCCTTGAAAATTGTCTATAATATCGTTTCCTATTATTTTTTATATTAACAATATATCTACAATATGTACGTAAAACGATAAATGTATAACTTTTTAACGCTTTAAATTTAATTTTACTGATCTTTTAAAACTAATTTCTTAAAAATCTACTACCGCTTAATAATAATTTTAAGTGAGAGGGAATCAAAAATGAATAAGTGTACTGGTTTAATAAATGAATTTCTAAATACCGTTTAATAATATAAGCATTACCTTAACTACACCCGTAGGACCTATCTATGGAAAATTGAATTACCAGATCATGTCCAATATTTTAATAAGCGCTCAAGTTGGAAGCTAGAAATGTATTCACTGTTTTTACGGTTTTCTATTACCGTCGGTTCCTGCCAGTGCTGGGTTCCAGGGGTTCCGGGGTTATGATCGTCGTCGTATGGTAGCATGTAGGACTCGCAGCTCAGATTATCCCATCAGCTTGATCGCATTGTACGCTTCAAAAGCAAAAAGTTTCTATTGAGCTGGTAAATGTGTGTGTTTTACAACGCTTGTTTGACTTTAAGCCAAACTTCCTCGTTTTTCAACTCGTCAGTTAACAAGAGCGTTAAAATCAATTTATGGGAAGCCGTGGTTTTTAACGTGCACTTGTAACAACCCCACTTTATAACAGTTCGACGAGTTGATAAGTGTAAATGTTTATTGGAATTTATGAAATCGATACGCTCTAGTAATTTTTTTAATAATTATTATTATTTAATATATTAAATATTTATTTTTTTAAATTTAAGACGTTTTATAATTAATATATAAAATACCATAATAATTTTACAAATTCACAATTTTACAATTGACAAAAAAATGATATACTTATTTTTTGTCAATTGACACATTTCATTTATCATCACATAAAGTTTGTCGTGAGTAAAATTTTAAATATTTTTTTTATTCATAGATGTAAAAATAATAATACTTTTTATTCGTCCAAATCTTAATAACATGTATAACAATTGGATTTTTAAAACTTTACCGACTGAACCATCAAACTACTGTATGATAGAGTGTTCAGCTTTTATTTTTAATAAAAAAACAGTAACGGAACTGATGACGGTTAAATTCACGAGAGCGAATAAATTTCACCGCTGACACAACAGGTTCAATAACACATGATAGATTGAGATGTTTCCCACACAGTACGTGTTAGTAAATAATACACTAAATAATCAGAAGCTTTGAACACCTTGCACTTTCACATGCGTCATATTTTTTCCAATAAAACATTAAATGTTTTGGTAAACTACCTTCGGATGTGACACGTTTAAATCGATTTTACTGCATCGTAACTTTTTTTTAAATATTTTCATCTATAGTTAAGCTCATTCTTCAATCATTTCAAACATATCACTTACTTCTCGAATAAACAGTGTGGTTTAAACCAGTATAGTCCGGGACAAGCAAGAAGGTGAAATGCGTCTGTATTAGTCACAGGGTGTATATCGAGTGTTTAACAGTTTTTTATTAATTTATTTTATATTATTTTTTACCTACTAATACTTAGAGAAAAGCGTTTAATAAATAATTTTAGATTATTGTTGTTTTTACAAAATCGTAAAATAAACTTAAAAATTAGAATATAAAAAAAGATATTTCGCTTTTCATTGAAAATTTAAATATTTCTGTTAATTTTTATTTATGTTATTTTTTAATTTAAATTCTTTTATTTATTGTGAATACATCTTCTTATCACTGATTTATTAAAACTATTTGGTTTTCGTTAGTTTTGTAATTCTGAACAATTTTGTAAGCTGGGTTGATCCCCAGTTTTGTCACGGCGACTACCTGCTGCATAACTGTTATGCGTATTTTAGGCACTACCTTAAAATACGCTTCTTATTGTATTTCGCCATATCTACATACTTTCTAAACACTCTGTATTTTCTTTACAAAACAATTGACCGCCTCGTCCTAAGTTAAGTTTCGCCCAAACGACAACTCGTCAACCAATACAATGCATTTTACGACAATAAATCATTATTTTCGTTGCAAATACATGTATACAAACCAATCAAGAAGGACTAGTACGGATATCCTCACAGATTCACCAACACTAACACGTTTCACCTTCTTGTTTGTCCCGAACTATAACTCGCTTTGTAACAAACTGTTTGCGAAAGACTTTACTGTTACTATCTTAAAGCTAATTTAAATTATAGAAAACATTCGCTATTTCGTAAAATGTACGTGTTCTAAAGCGCTTGGAAACCATAGAGTGAAGCCTACAAATACACTCAAAATCATATTTTTTGTCATTTAATTGCCTATTGATGTTATTCACAATGTCCTCAACTTTTCTAGCCTCACCGAAAAATTAATTGCTTGCATTAAATCTATTTTCCCGGTCAAATTTCTTCGGCTGCAATAATCAAACATTACTAATTAATTCACTATCAGTAAATGGCTCTTTTTTAATAATTAACAAATGAGCTACACACGTAAACTGACTTAAGTTAATTATTTTTTAAACTTTTAAAATCATCACGCATAATAATTAATCACTACATTTAAAGTATACTAATCTCTTTTTTCTGGCTTTGAAAGTGACATGATGAATATCCACGGATTATACAATAAAAACAAAATATTACAAAATACGTTACACGGTGCGCTAAAGACGCAGCGTAAGGTCACAATGGAATGTGAAGCAATAGGAGCACCACAAACTATCATATCTCGCAATTTTTCGTTCCATTATAGCGCATGAGCTATAGATATAATTTATATAAATTAAATCAATAAGCTATTAATAATAAACTATATGAATAAAACATAGAGAAATTAAATCAATACTTTAAAATAAGTAATAAGTTCATGAATTTGCTTAAATAAATCAGTCTGTTTTTTATATAATACAACGTTATTCGAATATTTATGAAAAACAATACTACTGTTTTTTTTATTTATTTATATATTTATTTAATAAATTATGTATTAAATTATATAATAAATAAGAAGTGGGTATTGAAGGCGCTTCTTATGTGTAGTGTAGTATATTTTTATGTTTCATTTGAAGCACTGTCCACTCAACCTTCGTCAACTTAAAAAATATAACTACAAATCACTCGTCTATGCAATATTAATTAAAGTTAGCCTGAATATTTTTCCACGCTCGGTTGAGCCCGACTGAACTTAAAAGCTTAGCGGAATAAAATAAAAAAGCTTCCGCGAACGCCACAAAAATTACATCTTACGGCTACGTTTTTTACTAGAGCGATATATAAAACCGAAAGGACACCGCCGCTTTTTCCACGCAGAGATATTTTATAATTTACCCGATTATTATGTAAGTGCAGCCTTTTGCCCGGCGGACGCATAAACATTCATTACAGAATGCTTTATTTAATATCCCTCATCAGCATCTCAGCGAGACTCTCAACGAAATTCTCTTTTATGGGTGAAAAAATTTGGATAAACCTTCTGTTAAAGGTTGCCCGGTAATTGTTATTTATTCCACCTTGTTTTTTTTTATTTTTGGCTTTTCTAGGATTGCATAGCTGCCGACGAATTTCTAGCTTTAATTGTTTGATTCCTCAGTAAATCGAGCTTTGCCGTACCCGAAATCCGTATAATCGAGGCTTAACCGTTGGCTGCACAACTTTGAATTTGTAACTAACTTGATTTAACCTGGTTGTATAAATCCAGTGTACAAAGTTACACTATCGCATAATTTTAATTAAATAAATGCGATATTAATTGATTGAATACACAAGGCATTGCATTGAAAAGTAATGCTTAGAAATTATATTTAAATACCATAATAGCAGGCGGGCAACTCTCGTTCCTTTAGCTCATTTATAAATAATGCATTCAACGCCATAAAAAAATTATAAACGACTTTAACAAAAAATGCATATCTTTGCAAAAATACATTTACATTTATGTTTTTTACTGTGATTTAAATTCCAAATATTTTCCTTTTTCTACTTATAAGAAAAAATAAGCATAATAAGCACTAGCATATTATTATTTATTTTAAGTTAAATTAACAATTATTTCTAGAGGGCTTGAAGCGACGGTTTAGACACCCAAATCCATTCAACAAAATAACACTACAAATAATGCAAGCACATATTAATTCGAATCCTCGAGGAGCCAAAAGCTTTTCTTGGCTGTTACATTTTTTTTATTTTTCACGTACAACACTGCAAAGCATTATCAAATTACTTTTTTTTCGACAAACTCAACGTAGGGGCAGATTTGCTTGTGGGATGAGGCTCCAAGCTATTTTGCACGGTTCCCTCGAACTCGAATAATTTGTTTACGCGATAAAATAATCTCTTATAAATTACTTAACAGAAATTTATTCATTACGGACGATTCAATTAATTGTACAAAGTGCCAGGGCCGCAGGTAAGCGGGCGATAAAATGGAAACTTTTTCATTGAAATGCTATAAATTAATTAATAATCCCCTGGAAGCGGGCCTTTGTTTTGTTCAAAGAGTTGTTTGCTTCGACGGATCTCTCTCTCTCTCTCTATCTATCGTCTAGTCGTCTCTTTTCGCACAGCCACTACCTGCGAAACAAACAACGTCTTGGCGGAAACATTTAATTGAAAAAGCCAACGGGCGAAAGCTACAACTTAACTCTTGATAAGTTTTTTTAATTATATGTACGATTCTGCTGCTTTTTTAAATTTCATTCTCTCGTGCCTTTTTAGAAACAGATTTTCTTTTGTGGCTGTCTACGACGATTTAATAACGAATTCCATTCTTGCGAATACGCGCAAGATTTAATACAACGAAAAAAAAAACTTTTCCTAAAAATTGTTTTCTTAATAATTTTGAAAAGCTTAGATTGTTTGATCTAAATAATGTGCAGATAAGCTTAATAAATTAATATTATCATTTAATAATGACATTTTATTTATTGTAATTTTTAGGGGTGGATTGGCAGTCTATGGACGACCCAAAAAATGTTCAAGTTAATAGAAAATTTCATTCAAAAATATAGGTCAAATTTTTAAGAAAATATCTGCGTGCCAGAAATTTTTAATAAAAAATAAAATATAAATTGCTTTCTACATAATCTATTGTTAATATTATTAAAATAATACAATATTTTTATTAAGTTTTTTTTTGTCTAATTATGGAATTGTAATATTTGACTCGCTAAAGCAGACGCAATTTAAGCAATTTTAAATTTATAAAAGACGCTTTATTTAATTACAAAATAACAATAAAAAATATTTATAAAGAGCGAACACTAATTAACAATAATAATACACGTTACCTATAACACAGTTTATGGAGCACATAATCTTAATCAGAGTAAGTTTTAAAAAAAGAATCAGATTAATGGAAGTAACAAATAAAGTGTAACTAAGTTTTGGCTTAAATACCATCAAGGAAAAAAAAGAACCCAACGTCTGTACTATTTCTCGATCTATTGACAAACACAGATGATTCAAGAAAGAACTCTTTGTTTTTTCTAATACATATTATATAAGATTTATTGGCCCATTGGGATATTTTAATTTGAAATTTGAAAGCTAAACTTTAATTTTAGGAATTCATTGAGGTTTTTCACTACCTGATCTGTTGCAATATACAGGGCTGACCATTTTTTGTTCATTTTTTTGGACACGTTCTTTTGCATCATCACATCTGCTTTTATTAATTGTTAGTAGGTCTTGCATATCTAGTCCCAACAAAATTTAATATTAAATTTAATTTAACTTGTTTCTATATAGTTTTATCTAAAATAATATATTAAAAATAATAAATATATTCATACACGAGTCATTTAACTAATCAACACTATTTATTTGGAAATTGTACTAACCTAACTACTATATTTATTTTAATTTTTTACGCAGTTTGAGTTTTTACTTTTGTCATTTTTTTTTAATTTAATTTTTTTTTTTTAATTAAAAACATGAGTGAGAAACGGAAAAACTTCAGTGTCGATACGAACAAAAAGAAATCAAGGATTCGAGACAAAGATGGAAATTATTAGATGTTCTGACCAACATCAAAAAGATGTCCCTCTGAGTATTTCAATTATTCAAGCAAAAGCTCTTAGTTTGCACAAAGATTGGAAGGATAGATTAAAAAAAAGATTTTATTACGGTTTTTCAAGCAAGTAACGGTTGGTTTTACAATTTTAAAATGAGGTATTATTTTCATAATATTAAATTTACTGGAGAATCGGCTGATGCGGATAAAGATGCTGCAAAAGAATTTACTTCCTAATTATCCAAAATTATTGAAGATGGAGTATATTCCTTTAGCCAAATATTTAATGTACATGAGACAGGTTTATTTTGGAAAACTCTTTAACAATGAAAAATATGAATGAAGCCTTCACGCACCTTGACAAATTTTTAAATATTATGGAAGATTGTGATCCCAATGGAGAACGCATATCTGAAGTGCGTGGGGCGATCAATAAAAATATAGCATGTTATAAAATACTATATGAAGAAAAGAAAAAGAATAGTGGAAAACAGTTAACTCTTGATAACTTTTTAAATGTAACACCCGCAAACCCCACTTACGCCTCTTATACATTTTATATTTACTTGATCAATAAATATTATAAAATACACAAAATTTTTATTTTTTTTTACTTCCCTCTTCTTTCGTACATTCAACATTCGCACACATTTTCAGGAACCAATTATGTGCGAATGTTGAGCACGCCCTTATCTCTCACTCATTTTCATCACTTAACAAGCGAGCGAGCGAAAAGAAAAGTATCTTACGATACGCGCCTGACAGCACATAATTGCGTCCTTAAGCTTTTGTCCTACAATTTTTCGCATGATTTGAATGTTGAGCTTCGTCAGTAATTCTTTTTATACATATGATAAAGAAACTCTTAAGATGTCTGTTTCAACAAAATATTAAATGACCACTCTGAATGATCTTAACAAAATCATTTTTGTTAGTACAAGACATTTACAATACGTCTTTAATTAACTATTATATTTTTTATTGAATAATTATAATAAAACTATTTTATTATCATTTCATCTTTACCTTGCGTAAATATTTTAATGTAACATAGAACTAAAAAGCACGTTTTCAGATAATTTTATTATATGCTAATGAGTATTAATAGATGAAAAACAATCAAGAGTTTTTATTTAAATTATAAAAAAAGTACTTCGTACGAAAGTATTATATTATTCAAGGTATTAAGCACATATTTATTTTTATAGTAATTTGATAGTTAATAAATATATTATAATGTGTATATTAAACTCTGAAAAAGCCCTCCCGTTCAATTAATCCGTATAAGGAAAGGTCAAACGCCCCTATAGATCTACATATGTGTAATAATATAAATCTGTATTAGGTTACATAAGGTGTATAATATTATATATGTATGTATATATACAAGGGTATTAAAGCCTCGGACGTAACACAATATCACTTCGGAAATACACCTCAATTTGAACAAATAGTTATTGGAGGCAACAAAAAGCATTTGCTCACCTTTGTGATCCTCGGCCAATCCCGGTAGGCTTTCGCACAGAAATTGGACGATTTAAAGGATTTGCAGTTTCTATCTGTGAAATGAACACACTACCAATCTATTATATTTTTCTAGCTAAATTCACTTTGCGGATAAATCTTCATATGGAATATGCCCGAGCGCGAAAAGACTTCCGATAAAATAACACATTTATGTAGATATAAAGCAAACAGTTTTATGGCTATATTATTTTAATATTTTTCAAATATATATATATATATATAATATAATATATACATACTTTTGTTTTGCTCCTTCACGATGACGTAATATAAGCACGTTATAATTAAAAATATAAATATATTTCTACCTAACTTGAACCTTAACCTTAAAATAATTATTTTCATAAATATTATATTTAAATTAAAGATTTACCTTTTTTTAAATAAATATGTTAGCAATTATGTAATTATTAACTCAAGTATTCACAAATGTATTTATAAAACATTTCGAATAAATAAAAACATCGTTTCGACCGAACCTTATGTTCAAAACTCCCCGGCCGTTTAAATCTGAAAATCCATAACGAAAACAATTTAAAAATTCCATTAACCGTAGCGGTCAAAGTTTGACTGGGGTTTTAATTGAATGCGCGAATTGGAAACTGAATGAAAAATTCGTTTATGCTACAAAATTCTTGCTGTGTTTGTAATTTTAAAATACATACTTATTTTAAATTGTAATGTATGTATTTATATGCCTTAAATATTTATAAATTATATGAATGTAAGATTAGATTTATATAAAATCTAGACATCAATAAAACATTATAATCAAACTTTACTTTACAGAATAAGTCAAAAGTACTTAAAAACTCAAGTGAATAATATTGATTTGATTTAATATATGCAGAGAATCCAATATATCTATGGAAAATTAATAGCGAAATAAGTATGAAAAATCCATGGAGATTCTTTAACAATTTTTATTTACTTGCGGTATTTTTATTCTGATTTATAAAACTTGAACTGTTCAAAAGCTTTAAGATTCATTCGATCTTAAAGAATAATTTAACATAACACTACTATTTACTTTGTAATATACAGTACATTATTAACCTTTAACCCTTAAATGCATAGTGTTGCAAATCTGCAACAATTTATTTGAGCGCTTATAACTCTATGTTCAATAAAGGAATTCTATTGTATAGTGTTACATAGGTGTAACAAACGCCGAGCAAACGTGCTTTCAAATTATTCCGATAGATGTCTCTGTACGCGTGATAATGCCATTTTTTAAAAATTCGTTGGGTGCAGATGTGTCACATTTGGGAATTTAAAAATTTGTTTTCATTGGTGCTAGTGGATAAAAAACGAAATAAAATGAATTTATATACTCCAAAAAGGTTTTTTTTGTAATAGTTGCATAAAATAAACAAAACATGCAGTTGTAGACACTGGCCCGTATTGACCAAGAGGAACATATGCAAAATGCAGAAATGCAATGGAATTTCACAAACAATGTGTGTAAAATGTGTTGTGGTCTTATGTTTTAATAACAAGAAAAATACCTTTAGAATTTCCACTTGTAAATATTTTTGTATGTTTTTAATTTTAATATATTTTGTTCGCGTTCTACATGATGTTGCATATTTACAACAAGCATTTTTTTTCATCAATATAATCCACTAATTTAGTATAAAAATATTTTTATTTTTGAATTTGGAAAAATCATGCGTTTAAGGGTAAAAGGCTCGGTCAGCTGTTATACTTTTTGTATATTTGGTGTGTCGGCACGGTATTTATCTCTTCTCAGTAGCTTCCGAAATGAATTCAAACCCGCCTAGAGCGACAAAAATTTATATTAAGACTTTTTATAACAATGAGTGAGAATCAAATAAAGCATATCTAAATCAAATTTTGACCAATAGGAGAGTGCAAAAAACAATTATCCCTACTTAGAAGTCAAAAATTCACGTCAAAAGCAATAAAATCGTACCGTCGCCGTCGCAGTGGGAACGCTCGTTACCGAGCGTTCCCACTGCGACGGCACCGACACGATTTTATTGCTTTTGACGTGAATTTTAGCCTTCTGAGAAGTGATAATTGTTTTTGCGCTCTCCTATTGTCTAAAATTCTTTTTGAAAATGTTTTGATCAACCCTCTTATATTAGAAGTTCATAGTAATATCGGTAAGAATAGCTATCATATCTTAAAAACATATTGTAATATCTAAATGCAGACAAACTGTGGAGTAATATGTGGGATGCAATGTCTGTCTCTATTTATTGTTCTGTTTATTTTCCCTTTAAAGATGAGTCTGCTTAGTTTGTATTTTGGACTTGACCTAATGAAAGTTCTAAAACTATACTTAGTTTTAGAGCTTTCATTAGGTTAGGTTTGGGTTTGAACAGCAAATGAACGTTTCGCGACTGTCAAATTGATTTTCATAGACATTTTAGAGCAGCATATTAGCGGCTATCAGTTAAATTATATTTACGCTAGTAGAAATACATATTTACTGATGAAAATGTATTTGGACTTCTGGTAAAAAAGGACCAAGACATTGTCCAAGTATAAAATAAACCTAAGCCTAAGGTAACTAGCAAAAAATAAATGTATAAAAGTACTATAACTTATTTTTTATTTCAGCCGACACGATTTTATTGCATTTGCCGTATTTTTTTTACTTCTGAGAAGTTTAGAGCAGCATATTAGCGGCTATCAGTAAAATTATATTTTCGCTAGTATAAATACATATCTACTGATGAAAATGTATTTGGACTTCACTACTGTCACCATCTATATGTGTGTGTGGTAGTATCTGCCCAACAAATCAACGTTCTGGTAAAAAAGAGCCGAGACATTGTCCCCATTTAAAATAAACATAAATCTAAGGTAACTAGCAAAAAATTAATGTATAAATATAATAAATAATATAAATATATTTTTTATTTCCTAATTTGCCAAAGATGTGTCGGGATCACCTATGATCGTTGTGACAAAATTAATTTTAAAGAACTTGCTTAAGCTAATAAAACTAATTGCTATATTTGTGTTCTCTAAATCTTCTAAAAAACACAAAAAATGATCCATTAACAATTTTAAAACACTGTATATTCATTCAAGGATGGAGCCGGTGCATATCTTAACCGAGCAAGTGAACTAAATCAGACAGCAAAACCGCATTATACGTTCCATAAATTGACAACGTTGCACAAGATTACAGTCTAACACGATTTTCATTAAACAATATTTTATGGTGTGATTCCGTTTCAAAATATTTAAATCGGCCTGACGATAGCGAGTTTAAAGGGACAATGAGCTTACACCAATTTTAAACGGTATCTGAAAGGCTGTACTAAATCACTTATTTTATAAACATCTTTCAAACACTACTTAACCCAAAAACTACCATTTCGCTTCAGATTTAGTACAAGCAAGAGTTAATCAAAACTTGTTTAGAATTCCGAGAAAGTAACTGCTTTTTATTTTGATGCAGTCCAGCAAAAAGCAAACACTTAAATCGCAAGAATTGCAAGAATCAAGACTGTGTGAAGCAGTATTACTGCAAGAATAGATACGAATACATAAGTTATTATAGCACAAATTTTACATACTAAAAACTGTTGTTGTGATAAAAAAAAATGTACTGCTAAATTATATGCAATGCTGACTTCACTGCAATGGGTTGTGTGTCACATGCGTGTTACTGTTTTCATTCAAGAGAACTGCAGGTACTTTCAAATGCAATAACAAGAAAATATATATTTATTCAAATCCCAGGATACCAACGCTTTAACAATGCATTCACTAAAAAGAAAAATATAAACACCATGGATTTTTTCCTACATCCTATTTAAAAAAATATTGATGTAAATTTCGAGTCAACATGATTAAAAACATCTGCCATAAATATGTGTATAACATTGCATATTAACATCACATATCACAATAATCTAGAATGATTTTTTAACATAGAATATTATATAAACCAAGTGCTGTAAACGAATCTTGTTGCAATACTATTACAAAAATATTATCTTCTACTATGAAAATTAAGTTGTATTATTTATAATAGTTCAGGCAAATGTATACAACAACTTGACGTATGATGAGATAATACATGCGGCTTCGAATCGGGAGCGTCCTAAATCAGCTGTTTACACAAAGGATGAAGTTTTCAGGACTGTAACCAAAGTGGATGATAAAACAACGGTTCGCCTTGCTTTAATGTTTGCCCGATTTTTATTGCGAGCTTTTACTGCCGGCCGTACAAAGAGGAAGTCGCGGGATTACACTTAAGTTCTCTCAACCCGAAAGCTCTGATAAAAATTCCTCTTTTTCCAGCAGCTGCATCTTGGCATTCCAACTCAAACAAGCTCCCGGAAAACTCCCAGGGAGTTGATGCCCCTTAAAAGCCTCTTCCTGTTGATATACTTTTGTGCATATCTTCGATTCAATGGTGCGCCCACGTTGTCGAAGGAAATCCGAATCGGAAACGTGAGCAACAAGAACTGAACTCAGAAATAACTTTTCTGCGAGATTAAATGTATTTTTTCTAAAATTGAGATACATCCGTTTATACCGCAGTATAATAGATATACAATTTCCGAAGCAGAAAATAAACTGATTTATATTATATTAATTCTACAACAATATGAGATGTTTGATCTATCTATTTACATCTTGTATACTTAAAATTTTAAATTAAGAAAAAAACTCGGGGTATGTAATATAACGACTATATTTTTTCATTAATCCCAGCGGCATATTTGCAGCAAACTTTCAATTACATTTTCACACAATTATTTGCAAACAGCGGATTGTTTCATTTGCGTTTCGTAGCAATTCTCGAATTTCTTACCGAGAACGGAAAACGTTTTCATCGGGTCGTGTTATATTACAGTTGCACCGACAAAGAAAACTTCACTCTCAATATAGAAAATTACTTTGTTTCTCACAGACTGGTCACGGTTTATATTAGATGCTTGAAACTTTTGCACTGCATAACGTTGCTATCCTGTTACGCTTATTAAATTAAGAAAATTAAATTAAAGTATTATCAATCATTTTAATCTCTCTAGCAGCCTCATTGATTTTGCCACTTACGAACTATAATGACACTGTCTCGCAAATAACAAATCAAATATAGTTTTAGCTATGCTATTCAGACAATTGATATACTTTTTTTATTTATGTAGTCTCGAATAAAAATCTACGTGACGAATTGATTATTTTTTTGAAGCAGACATCTTAAAGGTTTTTTTATCACATGTAGAAAAAGTGTAACTGACGAAGCTCAACATTCAAATCATGCGAAAAATTGTAGGGCAAGAGCTTAAGGACGCAATTATGTGCTCAGTCCTTTGGTGGATATCAGGCACGTATCTTGAGATACTTTTCCTTTCGCTTGCTCGCGTGTTAAGTGACGAGAGTGAGGGAGATATAAGGGCGTGCGGAACACATGTAACGCAATAATAAATATATTTTACGCAATTTGTTTTAAGCAAAAAACAAAAAACTTTATTCGTAAAAACTAATGACATAATTTTAAATTAATTTATTTATACCTGAATTTATCATCAATTGTTTTTATAGCGTTATTCTGAGTGATGAAACTCATTTTAAATTAAATGGTTATGTAGTCTATAATTTGTTATAATTTAGAGGGTATTCTAACAACCATTTTGAACAAAGCATACAGTATTTTTCACATAATGGAAGAGAGATAGCATATCCGTTCCGAAATGTTAATCACCCATAAGTACCGCCGAAAAAAACTACACTTTGTTTGGAAAGGCTGGGTTCTAGACAATACATTCTACCGTGCGCATAATACTATTGTTTTACGGATCGCCAGAGTGACCATCTGCACCACTTCTGTGTTAAGGAATGAATACATTTCGTGAGTGTGTTCAAGAAGGAATGGATTTGGCTCGTATAAATTTATCATAGATGTCCTGAACAAGCATCATAAAATATGTGAGCAGGAGACGCGGTGAGACTCGAACAAAATCACAGCAGACAATAATATATCTCGACACGTCAACAAAGTCTCTCCAACTTTCAAGATCTGGTTTTTCAACTACTCCGCTTGAAATTTACATTACTCTATATATATGGTCATTTATATATGTTTATAATATAAACTCACCTTCAAAAACCAAAAAGTTAAAAAAGCTAAATTGTCGAATTAGACTTACTTTATATCGCATTAGACATATTTAATTAAATTGATTTGTTTTAATAGGGACTATCCCATTAATAAGCAGATGTAGTCTTCTAAACATAAATTTTAATTTTATATGTTGTAAATAAATATATCACGAAAATTAAATTATCTTTGGAGACATCTCTTGTACACATTTAATATTATTTTTATCAATTTATATGATAATTTCTAAATTAATATATTAAGCAATTAGACTGTGCACTGTTCTAGTTATTAATAAACTAAGGTACTACTGCTACAAAAATCATTCAACATTTGTGGGTTAGAGTACGCTCGGGATAAGGATTCCGGTTTGTTATTGTGTGCGTGAACTGTGTGGTTCAAAACAATTTCGCTCAGAATATTTATTTTTTTTATTTAAAAAAAATATATGTTTATTTAACATCTGAGCTAAGTTGGAAATTTCAACGGACAATTAAAAATATATAATATAATCGAAGAAACCAGGCATTGATGTCATTAATTAAATATTTGCAAAATTCAAAATCTTTCACTAGTCAAAAAAATAATGAAGTCTTTAGCTATTCTTCAAAAGCAAAAAGATATAAAATGGGGAAAGAAATTATTCGCAGATTGTTTAATGGCTCGACGACTCTATTAAATCATTAGAATCCATTGAATTAATTAAAAAATTATCATTGGCGCAACGATAAGAATAATAACTTTGTTAAGCCTTACAGAGAATAGTGTAAAAAACCAACAACGTACGGATTAATGGAAAAATAATTAAAATATTTTAATCCACGGGTAAGAGAACGAATTACTTACAGTGTATATTTGAAGCCTTGATATTAATTAACCCAGATATACCCAAAAAATTTTGTTCTCTTAAAATTTCATTTATAAATAAAAAACAGTGGCACGAGTTTAGTGACAGTGGGCATATCTGGGTTAAACCAATATCAACACAAAAGTATTTAAAATAAATCACTAGAGAAGATCGAACTTCTGTGCCACACTGCACTTTAATGACGAATACCAGCGTTGACGAATCAGCGACTGTCCTTAAAAGAGAAAGCGAGACAACGAAGTACACGCTACATCGCTTCTCCCTCTCATATACATGTACACGCACACAATAACAAACCGGCATCCTTATCCCGAGCGTACTCTACTCGTGTATTCCAAATTATAGATCACGATTTCAGAATGATACGAATTAAAATGTCGCGTTCCTCATAACAAAACTAAGCATCTTAAAATATTTATAGCAAAAATCATTTACGTGTACAAAGAACCTATACTTGTTTTTAAAAGGGATTTACGATCTTTAGTGGATGTTCTATAACTAAAACGTGATTGTAAGGATGTTTGAATGATGAATGAGATCAGCTAAATAACATAATATGGCATTTTCGTTGACGGAAGCCAAGCTCCACGAAGAATCATAATCTTGAGAGATAAAGAGTACACAAAAGATTTAAACAATTTTTGATCATTGGCATACAACATATAATTGTAATTTATCATAAATTTTTTTAATGCAAATCTGACTATTATGACTTTTACAATAAAAATAAAGGCTATATTAATAAAAATGTGAATAACCACTATTTTGCATTATTGATTTAAGAGCAAATATTTAAATGTTTTTTTTTAGATTTAACAAAACTCTCTTTACATTTATTTTAAGCTAACATTAACTGGAATTTGTTAATAATGAACCTTGATATACAAAGTTAGATGTTAAAAATACATGCAGACGCAGAAGATGCCGATGTACATGTTTGTCATAACCGTGAATCGTGACTCCTTTTACCTTACGCTTTACTCCATCTCATTCCGTAATTTAAGCAAGGTGAGGCAAACAACATTTTGCTTGTTGTTGAATTTTAAATTTATGCTTTTCATATCGTTCTATCTAGATACCTCAGATTGCAGATACCAACGAAGTGGTCAGCCTTGCTGGCTTGGGGCATTAATGACCTCGCGATAGCACTAACGACACATTGATGACATCGATTCGCATTTTTGATTCGTCCGGCCATTAGCCGGAGGGAGATTTGGTAAATTTGTTGCGTTTGCCAGCAATTACTTACTTTGAACGCCATAATGAGCGTTGGCCTAATGAACCCTTACAGTAGCTGGCCAACAAACGCGAAACAAAGTGTTTTCGCCAAAAACCACGCCGCACAAATCCGACCGCGCTAACGAGCGACGTCTAATTGCGATTTTCGTTTTAATCAACGCAAACACAATTTTACACAATTATTGGGCACGCGAGAGCGTCAGGGGTGACAAATCAACATCAAAAAAGTCGCATTAAAATAACATAATTTGGGGACAAATGTCTACAACTAGGGCGATCTAATTGTAGATTTCGTTTTGAATTTCGCTCTCAAATATTTTTAAATTATATGTTATATAAATAGAATCATTAGTCTATTTAAACCCTGTGCATTTTTTGTATTTATAAAAATATAAATAATAATAATAAAACCCATTTAAATAGTCGATAATAAGTCAAAACAGATTCAGTTAAAGCTGTATATAAACAATTTAGACAAAAATATAATGTTATGACTTTTTGAAGTTTTGCATTCTGCCGATTCCCATGCGTAATTTATTTTTATCGGAGCGGGTTCTTAGATCACCAAAGCAAAGATATAACCGCCGGCCGGTTAGAGTAATAGAAATTCGCAAAAAAATGTTTCGAGAAAGTATACATATTTTCAAACATCTGACACGAACACCTTCAGAAAGGTTTATTATCTAAGTGTCTTATTTTATTACCTAAGCAAAAATAAAGCAAGTTCGAGTGTTAAAAATTTGTAAACAATTTTTATCATTCCCAGACCCCTAAAAAAAACCTTTAAAAAATATGCATTTTAGACATGAACCCGCTAGTACTTATGTAGCATAATAAAAATAGCAGTGATATTAAACCTTTCAAAAATATTCGTACAAATTTAATTTTATAAAGCATAAAAAAAAATTTTATTCCATTTATATATAAACCAAATATTAATAACCTTTTTTAACTGTAAATATTAATATTTTAAAGCCCAATATAATTTTTCTCAATTATATTTTGTATTGGTAAATATAACAAGCAGCTGAAGAGCGAGATAAAAAATCCTATTTCTATTATTAAAAAATCTTTTTCTAATTAAAATATTGTTCGCTTTCTCTACTTTGTTAAAGAGGCGATATAAATCTCTTAATCTAAACTAAGAAGCATATGTCTCAAAAATTCACATTTTTGATACTAGATAAAAAAAACATATTACTAATTTAAGAACCTGGATAAATTAATAAATTCTAATCTTAAAAATATTTAGGACAGGAGATAAAATTAGGTTACACGTATTTGTATGTACATTTTCGGTAAAAGGAATCGCCGAAGATTGCATCCTAAGCGCCTCCTATTTATTTCATTTCAGCGATGTAACACAATAATGGAAAAACAAGAGGCATCTCCCTTGGAATTTATTCCCTTGCAGAGCACAGAAGACTCGCTCGAAAATAATGGGTCTCTCTCTATTGTGTTGCGGATTGTACCGAGTCCCGGGATCAGTTTATCTCGGGCGAACACCAACAAGAGAAGGTCCTCGTGATAGATATTCCATTGACAAAGACCCTCAGATGAAACTAGACGCTCCGGTCCGCTGAAACCTCCAAACCTTTCCCTTGTGTATTTATTGAAATATCATATTTATTTTGGAAACGTTTTACAGTAGCAAAAAACGAATGAACAGCCGACATTGCTTTGCATGTTTTATCTTTACCGGTGCATCTCGTTTGTACTGGATGCTGCGTTAAAGTCAGATTCAGAAGCTTTTCCCGAGGCTAAACAAGGGTAACTCAAGTGTGAAAAGTCACTTTGAATGCATTTTCCTATCCGACTCAAAATTGTTTTCGCTCGACACTTGTTCATATTTATATGTTAAATTTATTTTCTGTCTGAGCATTTGACTGAAAAATCTGTATCTCAACATCTACACCTATTTGTGATATATTATTTTATATAGAATTCAATAAAAATAATGTATGTACCAAGAAAAAAATCTTATTAACTTGACAACAATAACAAACTATCATTTGTCTCACAATTGTCGAATCGTCGTTTCATTGATTCGGAACACATCTACAATCATTCAAATGTGCATCCCTTTGCGATTGAGTTTGGATTGTTAATAATCAATAGATAATCGCAACCTTAAACATCATCAAACACACCAATATAAATTCAAAAGTTATCACTGTATAGCTTTCAGGGACGTCCCGTAAGTATAAGCAAGTAGGAAGTTGCCTAGAAGCGAAAAATTATCACAGAACACATTTTAAAATGTAAATATATTCCTAGCACATGAACTTAGTTTACAATTTATTACATAAAATTCAAGGAGAGAATAAAATACACTCCACCTGCCCCTTCCTTTTAAATTAATGATGTCCCTGTTTCACGGCATTTACGGCAAAAGCAAGAAAATTTTGCTGTCGCAGTGGCAACCTTCATATTAAGACTTCTAATGACAATATTATGACTTATGAGACTCAAATGAAGCACATCTAACCCGAATTTCGACCAATAATAGAGCGCAAAAATCATTTCTCAGAAGTCAAAAATTCACGTCAAAAGCTGGTGAGGATCTTTGTCAACAATTTACACATATAATATGGAACGTAATTTTTTTAAATATTACTTTGAAAAATAGTAAAACGCTATTTTTAACTCACATAGCCTTGGGACGTCACTGATAGCTTTCAACTGTTTGTTGAAAACTACTTCAGCACACCCTGTTTTATACGACATATATACATACATATGTACGAAATTTGTCAAACTTTTTCAACCGCTCACCTACGCACTTAATTAAAACTTAACATCTGATCAAACGTCGGTGAGACAATGGTATAAATGAAGCCCCCGAGTACTGTTTTCGGTCCCAAAACAATCAAGGAACATCGTCCTGTCATTAGTGGAACCGCATTCCACAGGTAATCTTTGCGAACCCACCTTACTCGGGTACTTGTACAACACCGGTTGAATCTTAATTCGGCCAAAGTTCAAAGGCCCGCACTAGAAAGAATTAGACTCTTAGTGAACTCGAAATAAAGCTGTTACATTTATTTATGTGTTACGTATGTGTAATACAAATGAAACGTGTGGCGAATTTAAAAAAAATACCAAAAAGAACCCTACATTTTAAGAATGGGTTGTGCCACTTTTTCTTAATAAATTGTAATAAAAGTGGTTGTTTTACTCATCTCTGGTGTAATCATATTTATTGTAAAAAATATCCTTAAAAATATGGGTGAAATTTTTGCCAATCTTTTATTTTACTAAAAGCTTCAACCGTAGACGTAAATGCTTTTACTTTTTATAGTGTGGCACATATTTTATCAACTGCGAAAGCTCTCGCCAACGCACCATATAGACGTTGCTTAAACATACATAGTTTCTTTTTTAAGACCATTCTCAGCACTCGTGTTTATGATCTTGGATGTGTTGTCCCATTTTTCCTTTTGACCCGCACAAAGCAACAAAAGAAAACTTTTGTTTAGTGTATTACCAGCGGGAGCGTTGATAACCTTAGGGCAATTTCTCTCGCCCGCCGATGGACCATGGCGGATGGTTGAATGGTCTTCGGAGGGTGGCAGCAGAACCCTCCCCCTCCCCAACAAGGGGGTGGAATCTGACCCCATCTTTTGGAAGGCAAGAAAACAACACCACTGCGTCGTTAGACCGCAAATTAACTACATTCCACAAGTTATCTTGGTCTTTCATCTTGAATAGGGATGCTAGAAGAAATAGTTTTGATCTCGGCCTCGGTCGTTTTCATTGTGCCAAACAAATTGCTAAATCCCGTATAGATTTTCCGTTTGTTTGCTTGATACGATTTTCTTCACACAATAAAATCATGTAATTAAACTATTCGTGCTTAGGACAACATAAATACAATTATAACTTTACTATAAAAAATAATATATCACCCTTTCATATCGTCCTTAAAATAAAAAGTGAAAGTGGAGGATATATAAAATAAAATAAATAACTACTTTTCCCAATTGTAATGTACTCAATTTATCTGGAGCTTAGAATCAATATGATTATATCTAAAACAAAGTTTTAAATAATGACACTAAATACAAAAGCTGTCAATTTAACTATAACGTCTACCTAAAATTCAAACTACTTTCGTGTTTTAAGAGATTTGTCAGACAAATAAGACGCTTAAGAAATCTGCATTGTAAGAAAGAATATCTAAAGTCTAATGCCAAATTATGAAATAGTCCTGCTCAATGTTCTCGCCCTGAAATTTTTCTCGAAGATCTGGCATTGACTCTTGTTAAAATTAGGTCTTAATCTATTAACGCCTAAAATGGATATATTTCGATCCATTAGAATGAAAATATTATCAACTAATTAAGATGAAAAAGAGTTTTTATTTTAGTTACCCTAAGTGGTCATTTCGATAATAAATAATCACATTGCTTCGTTGTGATTAACCAATCGTTTGTCACCACTGAACAATACATTGGTACTAATTTAAACGCATGGTTAAGAGATTATATATCATTGTTATGCTACAAACAAAGATGTCGCTCTCATTTATTCGCATAATAGACTCATTTAAGGATGAAATACAGAGATGATTATTGAAAATCAAGATTGCTCATAATGCCTAATTAGTCAAAATAAACTTATTTAAATTCCCGATTTCTCAATGCCTCTCATTTGAAACATATAGAAGAGTCAGGTTACATAATATCTAACCATTATAACTTAACAGGTTTTCCTAATGCGCCATGATTGCTATTATACAAACAATTAAAATACTTTATATATTCTTTATTTAAAAAAAAAACAATTATGGTGCACAACTAAAATTGATGAGCACCATTACATTTTTTTTTCAGTCCTTCATAACCATCGCCAAAGCTTGTTTATAAAATATATGGCACATGCAAGAGAAGCGCTTTCAAGCCCTGACGTCTTAGCTGCAATGGTTAAGAATAAGGGACGTGATCGCGATTCCAAAGCATTGACGAATTAGCAACTTCAAATAGTGGTTCAATGACTTTACGCCGAGAATACCAATGAATTGTATCGCAACTAGGGATTGCAATAATACAGGAATGTTCAATACCAATATTACCGAACGAGTAAAACAGTCAATACCAGTATTATCGATTAAACAAAACTTAATTATTAATAAAAATGACTGAAAAAATAATCCGAATACCACTCAAAAAAATTTTTTTTTTATAAAAGTTCTTAATGGTTTCAAAAGAAACACATTTATTTATTGGATTTCATCAATTAAACACAATTTTCAAAATTTTCATTAGAAATTAGTTATATTTTGAGTGAAAAATCAAATTTAATATTTTACAAAGAATTTATAAATGTGTTTAAATTAGCTTTTAAAAAACACAATTCATCTAAACTTGTATCTCCTACTCTCGATCTTATATTAGTGTAAATAAAATGCTTTTATATACTTCGAAGGAATGAGATCTAGATCGCAAATAACTCCATTTGGTTTATGTTGTAAGCCTTACAACATAATACAAATTCATTAAAACATATGCCTTACAATGTAAGGCATATGTTTTAATGAATTTGTAAACAATATATAAAACGGAAATGATGGGTATATCATAAAATTGAAAAAAAATTGTTAATTAAAATAATACATAAAATTACAACTATGCCTAATTTTCATAATTTATATAATATTTAGTCGGATAATCTGTTAGATGTCCGTTCATTTAATGGGGAAAAATCCAAGCATTTAAAGGTCGAAACATTTTTTTTTTTTTGAAGATGTTGGAAATATCACCGTCTTCGTATTTTTTTTTTAATTAATAAACAATCAGATCGATTTTGACTTAAGTTGTCGACATTAACATATGACCAATTATTCGTCTGACTATTAATGTATTTTTTGCGTTAGTTTTAAAAAATAAGAAGCGGTAAAACAATCTTCCTTACATTCAGGTACTTCTAAAAATACTTTTTACGCTGTGCTTTGGTGTGTTATCTATGAGTATCAATAAAAATCAATTAGACGACTGTGAACAAAAACTTTTTTGTCACATTTATTATTTCATGTTCATTCATTCTTTACATCGTAACGAAAAAAATACTTTTTAAAATGCGTGTGCCAAGGAAAGTCTAGGAAAATCATTCATCGAGCGCTACACAATGCCATCAAAATTTTTATACCAGGGGCCAGAGAACCACTCGCTAATTTATTCTAATCAAATATATTCCTATATTACTAATTATTTTTTATCGTATACGATTATTGGAAAGAACAATTTGAGAAAGAAATTCGTAGAAAATTGCAAATCTGTTTTTTCTAAAAATAGATTTATGTGTTATTTTAATTTTTTTGCACATCTATTGCACATTTAATATTTATTTTAGAATATCTCAATAATATTTATTTTCGTAAAATTGATCTCTCGTATATTTATTTATTTCTATTCATGTTATAAATAACATAAATGAAATTTATAAATGCTTATGTGATAAATATAAAAAATATAGTAATGATTTTAATTTCTATAAATTTGTTCAAAATATAAGCAGGAGTAATGATAAATATATCGAACGTATGTTTTAGCACTAATAATAGCACCCAAATTTGCAATCTCTTTCTCAATTATAAATAATGATGAAATAGACTGTGTTAACGCAAATAGAGTATAGGTCAATCCCCTACAGCATGAGCATCATTTTATTCTCCGCTTCTGCTTTTAAACAATTTTATAATAATGGTAGTACCAAAAGTCGATTTTTGCCTTAATACCGATACTACCGGTATTGCAATTCCTAATCCCAACGCTCCTAGCAAAAAGACTTTTCTCACGCTTCTACACATTTTTCGTTTTATTTATTTATTTGCTGATAGCTGCAATTGATAAAACAATCGAGATAACACGACGACATGAAAACAACCAAACCCAAACAATAAAGTAATGGTTCATCACCCCCCACTAAGCACTGACCTGAATTAGTGATTTTTATTTTTTTAGTTTAATATTAACTATTTCTTGATATAAAACTATATTGAATATAGCCTACATCTTAGAAATAATTTAATAAAATACAAGTTGTTAAATTTGTCTGATTTTCTAGAAGCTTACTTAGTAACAAAGAACTCAACAGTTATAGTGTTTGCTTCGTACATAACAATATAACAATAAATTTAAATCAAATCCTGTCAAATAACAGTGGGAAATAATATGTAATATTTATATATGTACAAAAATAAAACAAATATATGAACAAACCATGTAAATATGTAAAACATCTCACATGTCTACAAAACATGTTTCTGAGAACGTAATATATCAAGGGTTAACAAAAAGGTTTTAAATGTCAAGGGACACTTACGCTTCTAGCATAGCGTTCTTTATTTATCCTTGTTGATGTATATTTTTTTATCTAATTATAGAATATATATTTAGCATATATTTAATAAACTTTTTATTCGCCAAAACTGTATACATTTTATTCACCCTATGTACTGGATAAAATTATTAAAACCTAAAATGATATTTAATTTTACGTTAAATGGTGACTGAAGCTATTTACTTAATAAATATCAACATTTAAAATATTAATAAATATCGAGCCTTCCTGTAAAAACAACATTGTATAAAATTTAAATTACCTCAGAGACGTTCTATTTTAATTTCCAATTAACATCAAAACAATAGCTGTATTGTTTACTGTGGTTATTAAACGAGAATTTAGGATAAA
This sequence comes from Plectrocnemia conspersa, assembly GCF_051122295.1. NCBI lineage: Eukaryota > Metazoa > Arthropoda > Insecta > Trichoptera > Polycentropodidae > Plectrocnemia > Plectrocnemia conspersa. Next base: position 15,501,589 of record NW_028277176.1, read on the forward strand.
TTTTTTAATAAAATTTGCAAAAATAATATTATAAATTATATTAATAATATTTATAATGGTAACATAGCAGATAGAGATACGTTCTATGTAAAAAGGGCAATTATAAAGAATGTATATTATAAATTTAAATAGGTAAGGGTTAAGCCGGCTTTAATTTTAATTTATGTCACCCGGTGCTTTTGATTAAAGAAGGTGTATACAATTCTGCGAATAAAAGGGTTTATTAAATTTCCTTTCGCGTTTTTACGATGATTAAAAGAGATACGACTTTTGACCATGGAATAATCAAAACGTTAAACGCAGCGACCCATAAAAACTACATAAGCAGCTAAACCTCACAAAGCAAATAATAAGCTTTATGGAGAAAAAAAATATGGTATGTTCATAGGTGTACAAACAGACTCATAATTTTAAAAATCTTATAAATCTAGTTTCATTCCATCACACGCATATTACAGAAACATTTCGATTGTTAAGATTTTAAACTAGAATGTTGCTGGCTCATGTGTATAACTTATGTTCATAGAATTCCTCCTACGAAAATTAGTTAACTTAGTTTATATTATCTATAATATATCATTTGTTATGGATTATAATACAAATTAAATATGCATTACAGCATCATCACTCTTTATCACAAAAAATAATTTCACTTTTTCAGTTATTAATGATATTTTATGTTTTTTAAATATAAAAATATTCTATTGTATTCTTTTTACATTTTTCACTAATTTTTATTTGAAGAATATGCAATTTAATAATTTAATCAAATATATGTAAATATAGAATAGAAAATTTTTAAATATTTAAAGTGCGCGTCTGTTTATATCACTTGACAAAATTAGACTGAAATCTGAACCAGTATTCATTTAACACTTAATCGACGGGTCGTTTTTTGCCGCGTGATTTTCACGCAACACAGAGTACTATAAATTTATTTTCTCAGTGGCTTACTTCTTACATGAAAAATTAATTTAAATATTAAATTTCAGTTATCTGCGGTTTAAATCAGAAGAGACGAGTGTAAAGCCAGTTTAAGATATGTTTTATTGCTTTGCTTCGCACCTAAATGATATTTCCAGTGATATTCTACGATCTTTATGTATAAATTATACAAAGAAATAATTATATTTTCATACCAGCAATAATACATTATACTCCGTTACTAATCGGTTGTAATCGCCAAATATCAGAATGAGAATTTCCTAGATTTTCTATGCATTTAAATATGAAAAGATTTCCTAAGCTTATAAACTAATTAAATATACTTCATTTTAAACTAAAGAATCGATATAGCACTGTAAAAAATATATACTGCCTTCGATGATCAATTTGTAGCATAAAAAATAATATCTGTGCAAAACAGTTAATTTTATAGCATACATATTTTCTTATATTGTGAATTGAATAGTTCATATAATATTCTATCCATACGGCAGTTAAATAATTTATTGATCATACAATGCTTTCTTATTTCCGTATTCCATTTTTGAAATATTTCTTTATGCAAAAAAAAATACTAAAGATAAATAAAAGTATATCGGGGCAGAACAAAATAAATTACAATATCGAATTTCAGATAATATGAAACAACAAAGATAATGGCTCATCATTGTATCTACGAATCTGAAACAAAAAATACAGAGTGTACCAAAATATTTTTTTCTATAATTATTTTCGCAATTTAACTTGTGAATTTGATTACCAATATTATAATAAAAATCACATGCAAATTCCAAATCAAGACTATTAATTTTTTTATTATATTTTTTGTCATTGATATGTTAAGAATTAAATGTATGTTAAGAAAGAAAATTAGAGCAGCTGTAAAAATATGAGAAATTCAAGATATACCTTATTCTCAAATAAATAATCACCCTTCGTAGTAAAAATTGATAAACGCGTTTGTAAATCCCAGATTTTAAATTACCGTAAATTGGTTAGTACAAGATTTTAATAATATATAAATAGAGGTTTGTAAATATTTATTTCAAAACAGCTATCATTAGTGAAGCTCCTAAAAATGCATTATGCGTTAATTATCACTAAATTGCAATCACACATTTTATATTTAGCAATAGTGAACATTCTCTAAGAAATCAATTTGTATAAATACTCATTCATACCTTTGACTATCACTCACTCTTCTTCAATCTTCAGAGAACGATCATCTCCAACCAAAACCATCAAAATGAAAATCGTAAGTAATAAATTAAATTTCAATGCATATATAATATGTACAATTAAATGTGTATTTTCAATGGCACTCTTGCTCAACACTATCCATAATACGATTTTTTATTGGTTAATTAAGGCATTGAATCTCTTTATATTCTGATAAAATATATTTATTTCTCTTACAGGCCATTGTTTTCGCTCTCTGCGCCCTTGTGGCCATTTCTGCTGCCCCAGTAGATGAGGTAAAGATCATTCCAGTGTTGGAGAGGACAGAGAAGCACGACGAAAGAGGCCAATTCGCCCTGAGATACTTGAGCGCCGATGGAACATCAGTCAGCGAAACTGGTGCTTTAACACCTACTGCTAATGGCAAAGACTACGTGCTCGTCAAGGAAGGAGAATACACCTTCACTGCTCCCGATGGACAAGTTTTCCGCACCAAATACGTAGCTGACATCAATGGATTCCATGTCACCGGTGACCATTTGCCCAAATCTGTCGTTGCCTAAATGAACTTGCTCTATATACGAAAAATGGATTATGTCAAGCAAATTAAACGGAATTGTTCAAAAAGATATTTAAAAAAATAAAAGCATTTTAAAATAAAATATATTTTTACTACCTATAATCATTACAGAATAGAAATATCTTTAATTTCACTAGTATTTACTCATTTGAGTTGTAATTTGAACTGTTGTAGTTTGTACATTATGCTTTAAGGTTTAGTAACCCTAAGGGGCTTGACTTTGCAGCTAGAAAGACGCAGGTGGAAACTGGTTATAATTTATCCGTTAAAATTACATATGTCGTGAGTTACTATGATGGAGAAACTGGCGGAGGGATAATGTCAGTGAAAGATTTTCAGAGGCTTTGTAGGTGAAGTAGCGACGGTGGTCCCTCTACTGCAGTAGTGTCTGGTGGAGTCCCTCTCTGATGATGACGGTCCATGATCTTATAGTTCTCGTCTACGGGTCGTATCTCAGCATATCTCCTATCGGGCCATGTCTGCCGTGTCTTCGCGTCTCTCCGCTCTCCTCGTTGGAGACCAGTCTTGAGTATTAAAGGTTGCGAAATTCGCTGACGAATCACAATCTTGCGTCCAGCCAATTGTTGCACTCATTTCTTAGAACAAAGAAATATGTATAGGCATTTAAAAAGTGACATTTGCTTGATGGACATCTTTTCTAGGTCAAATTGTGCAACGGAAATATTGTAGCCTAACTGTGATTTTTGTCTTCTGGTGATATATTGTTTCCCGTGACCGTTTCGCAACAAAAAAATATTCTTTCTATGCATCGGAGAACACCTTGCATATTATTTATGTGAAACCCTTTTTTCTAGTCGTAACGAGGGCTTTTGTGTGGTTCCATCCTTTACATTATATTGTCTTGTTTCTCTCAATTGTTGATGAATGATCATTTTTGGTCACGGCAATTTACTGCGTTAGTTTCAAGAATGAGATCCCCACAATGCTTTTTTGATGAAACCCACCAATGTGACAAATTCAGGTTTGCAATACTATTTTCGTAAAACAATATCAATATACCATAGAGTCTATAGCTTAGAACTACGAAATCAGCGGTGTTCATATTGCTTTTTTATTCTCAAATGATTTTTATTTTGTAATATTTACCTAAGCATTTAAAACTGAAATTGAATTAATGCTATTTTTAACATGGGTAGAAATAAAAAAAAAGTATACGAGAGATGAATCTTACGGTAATAAATCTTATTGAGATATTTTAAAATAAATATGAAATGTACAATAATTAAAATTAAAATAAATAAATAAATCACATATTAATAACTTATTTTCAACCAGCGTGACGCATTGGGGTAACCTGATAGGTCACGATGTTCTTAATTTAATTTAAATATATAATTTATTAAAAAAATCACATCAGGTTTTAGAAAAATATATGTCGCATTTTGAAAAAACAGATTTACAATTTTGTATGCAATTTTTTTAAATATTTTTTTCGACTATCTACTGAATTAATAAAAGTGGATAAATAAATATGATAAAAAGCTTTTTGTTCACAGCCGTCTTAGTATTTTTTATTGGTATTCGTAGACAGCACAATAAAGGATCAGCGTATAAAGTATTTTTAGAAGTACCTGAATGTAAGGAATATTGTTTAAGCGATTCTTATTATTTGAAACACGAAATATTTATAAATAATTGGTCATAAATGTCGGCAACTTAAGTCGAAATTTGACCTTGTGACGCAAAATTCGCAAGAATGTAGTAACATTTAACAATATTTCACAGCATAAACTTAGTAAAAATTCATTACCCGTGCTGGATGTAAACATAATAAACATTAAAAGGGATAATAATATAATTAAAATATTTAATATATAGAAACAATAATTTCCGGGGTATCGAATGCTTTGGTTTTGTTAATCAATAAACATAGTGAAGCATCCAAGTGGTACTTGGATTTCTTTTTATTTTCCTATTACCAATTAATTACGACGAGTGGTATAAGTCTCCGACTATTGACCTAAAATACCTGCGTTCGAATCCCATACGGATCTAAGTGATTTTAAATTTCTATCGTGTCTGTGAGGTCGGAATTAGTGATTATTATATAATGATAATTTCGATCGATCATCACAGATTAGGTTTACCTAGATTTTCTTAATCTCACGGTTTTTTAATATCGAGATGATTAATTATAATCGAGCTAGGTCGTACATATCTAATATTGAAAATTCTCTAATGATGAGCTATTTTAAGCTCAAGATAATATCTTATATGTATTAAAATATTTTTATTTATTTTGTAAAATAATAATTATAGTGACAATACCGGTAATACCGGTATTGGGTGTTTTTCTCTCGGTAATACCGGTATAATTTCAATCCCTAGTGACAATGTTACTGATGATACTATTCTACAAAGATAAATATGTGTAGGGAGCTACACTGGTACACACGATCAGTTGAAACTGACAGTTTTGATTGAACAGCTTAAAACGATAGTTCCATCAGCTCAGTTAAAAAAATATAAAATTTAACTATTCCATCAGTTCTAACTGACAGTTTTCAAGCTACATGCGCTTAGTTTTAACTCTCAGCTTTAACTGGCCGACTGTAGCTCTCTATAAGAATATCACTTTTCTCACAAATATGGTTCCTGATTTATTATTTGAAAATCTTAGTCCTAATAAAGTATTTTTGTTATGTTTTGCAGAAATATCTGGATGTATTAAGTGTGTAGTATACATTGACAATCTTCCAAAAAGCTGGAATAATTTTCCAATGCAATAATTTAATAATTTCAAGTATATTTTAAAGAAGAATTTGAGGATTTTTGAGTACGTTTGAGTACGTTTGCCCCCACCCCAGCAAATTGTTTAACATTAAAAAAAATTAATTCTCAATAGACCATCCTATTATCTGCCCACCCTGTACATTCATGAATAGGGTAGAGAGAAAAGAGGCAGTATCGAATCTCGATCGAGGTCGAACACCGCCACTGCCAATCAATCATTTGTGCGGCCGACGAGAACGCGCATACATATTACGTCTATAATAAATGTACGATATATAAAGAGACCGTTTTGATAAATAATCCGCATATGTTAGTCGGCGCATTAAATGGATATGTCGGACGATCCATTATGGAGACATCAAAACGATATTTGCGTCGTCACACAAAGGGGCGGTCATAAATTAGCGCTCACGGTCAAAGGTCGCGCGTGTCAAACGAAATTATTAGCTCCCGACGCAGTGTTTCTGGCAACCCCGAGATATAAGAGGCTTTTTGCCCGTGACCCCGAGTGTCATAAGCCGACAAGACACTACGTTACGTCTCCGAAATAGTTAAACGCTCGCATAATGTTTAGCCGACTGGGTAATGAAAGTGCGGGCTTTCACAAACACACTGGCCTCAACTCTAATCTGCCGTTTAAAATATGGCCGTTCGACCAATAAAAGCACTCGCCCCTGCCATTTAGCAAATCACTGGCAACACTCGCTTGTTAGGCCTCGATTTTAATCAACGTGCGCTCAAAACTTTATTTGATACTAAACCTCGCATCAGCTTATAACTATTAAACGGGTGGTGTATATATATAATATAATAAATAACAGCAACTTGAAAATGAAATACCGGTAGTAGCAAAAAAAATTTTTTGAAATCCGTGCATTTTATTTACTGAAAATGATATAACTTATAACTATAAAAACAATGATGCCCATATTGCTTAAAAGCAAAAGCGTAGAATAAATGTTGATCATTGAATGTGATTAACCTAAGTAGTTTTGTCGGAGTAGGATATCAAAGTAGAATAATATTATCTCTTTTAGTTCAATAGGGCCGAAATATTGGCCCATCCTATGCAAAAAATCCTATCGGCCGATATTGCGGCGTAAATTTTTAAATTTTAATTTAACATGCTCGATATTTTTATATTTTTACTTAATCTAAGACAAATCTAACGGTGTCGAACAGTTCCCATTAATTATGTAGCAGAGAAATAACCGCGCCTTTTTTCTAATAAGGATAGCTGGCAAAGTAAAAACAAATGCAGGTATTGCATACACGAAATTCTTTCTAGTGTTTGTACATTTTTATCTTAATACGGACATATGCTTTACTAACCATTAAATATTATCAATAAGTAAGTCTCAATAATTATATTAAAATAAAAATTGCGTGAAATATGTTTTTTTTTTAAAAAAATTTATCGGAAAATAATGCAATGTTATTTTAATGTTGACTGGTGTTTTTTTAATTCAAACTTGGTTTATATTATATTTTTTAAGTAAATAAAAATAAAAAAAATATTTTTTTATTTTTGTAACAACTAAGTATTATTGATTTTTAATACCTCACGTCGTTATGAGTAGACAAAAAGTTTTAAATTTTTAAAACACATATGTATAACATAATTCATTTAAAAATGCAATTATATGATTTTTTCAAAAAAAAATTTTGCCACTACTAAACCAAATTGTCTGAGACTTAAAAAGCTATGCAGTATTTACATATTTTTTATTCAATATTATTGACATAAACATTTATAACTCAAATTTAATTAATGTTACTTTTAACATGAGTAGAATTAAATAAATATACGAGAGATAAATTATTCGAAATTAAATATTGTAATGTAAAAATAATTTATAAACTTTTGTAATTTAAACTTAAAATAAATGCTTATAAAGTACCGATATTGTACAAAATAATTAAAATCTATTTTTTTCGTTAAAACAATATGATTAATAAATATTTATTTACTTAAAAATTGTATGGCTTTTATTCTTTTTTATAAAAACCCTGTCAATTGTTAGATCTTATGCGTATACAAGCTAAAAAATATAAGATTTTTGCAATATTTCCCAATACGGAAGACAATGTGAAAAATCTGTTCCCAATTTACCTCTAAAAGAAACAATTTTCACTAATTCTGATCTTGCAAACATGAAAGAAATAACACAAAAAAGAAAAAACCCTAGTGTTCATATGGAATTTGAACCCATGTATTAGTCATTGACTTAAACCACTGATTTTTCGTGCTTGCCTTAAAATATTTGTTTGCTTGCTTGCCGATGGCAAAATGATCATTAATCTTAAATTTTTAAGCAAACATATCAGAGCTTCTGTATCAAATAAGGTTCTTGAATAGATACCGAAATTTTATAATTAAATTGTAAATTAACACGCAATCCTATACAATGCTACGATGAAGTGTTTCATATCAAGTGGCCAATTTTAGTCGGAAACAAACAGATGTTCATAATAAATACCTATATTTTTTAATTTATTTCACGAAGGGTGATCGAGTTCTAAATTTATATATTTTATTTTATTGGGCTCTTATGCATTATGGGGTCTACAAAAAATCAACGCATTCTTTTTTGTACGAACACAATGCAGCGCAGGTTAAAATAAATATCGATTTTGGATTTGGTGTGGGTATTGTTAGTCAGAGCACTGTAAGATGTTGATTCGAGATTTTTTTTACTGAAGATATAAATTTTTAAAATGAGTCTCGTGGAAAACATACAACTCCTGTTGATCAAAAACTTTACATGCAACTGTTATATTTAGACAATACTAAAGAATTCTTTGCCGACTACATGATTTTTAACAACAATGAAATAATTCATTATTAAATCGTTGGCAAATGACTATTTATCTAAATTGAACATATTTTGATAAAAAAATATACAACGTTTTATATTTTACAAAAAATCGATAAATTCATACAAAAATATCGATTATAATAAAGTGCATTAAATTATAGGTCACTTTAAAGAAAGTGATCCAACAAATATATATTTATCCAAGTGTCAAGATAAACGTTTACCACTAATTTCTAATTCAATATATAGAAAAGCGAGATGAACACCATGCTAGAACGTTTGCCTGAAAAAATAATGCTATATATATCTCGACAGCGTCAAAAGAGCTGGATAGAACCGCCAATTAATCTAAAGTAAGGTTCAGTAAGGCACAAAGTTTTTATTGAACAACATATATATATATATATATATATATATGTCAATACAGCGTGTACTTCAGTAATCATTTTGCTGTCTGAAATGTTAGGCAAATAATATACAATTGAATAATTAAAGATTTTTTAATGAAAACTACAATATAATTTTAAAAAATGGCTATTTTCGATACATGGTTTAATAGTAGTTAAATGCCGATTATATTAAAACTGGAGAAATAAATATACGATTTTTTTCCAAAATTTCCTCAGATCATTCATGTCATTAAAAATCATTTATGACTAATAAAATGATTTGAGTCTCTTAAAACCGTCTAAGAATTCAATCAATGTTTATGGCATTATCATGATACAAAAATATCTAATGCATGCTTTTATGAAAGCAGATGCCTCCAACTTATTTATATTTTTTACGAACAACTTTGTTTAAAAAGTTTAAATTATATAATAAAATTGTATAAATAAGTACATATAGATATTATACTATGTATTTTAAGTTAAACATGATTTCCTAACAAAAACACTGATAGAAAACTGCAACTTTAATCAATTCCGAAGTTATATTTTAAATATAAATAATTTGAGATATGCAAATCTGTTAAATAGAGTATCTGCACTCATCATTAAAGGTAGTTTAAATTAAAACAAAGCACCATAAAATGCAATTTTATATACATTAAAAATACATTATTATTGCTTGATATTTAACTCGATTCAGGAGTTAAAAAGTAATTTACAGGTACTAATAAAGATAATTTACACAAAAGCATGTCGTCTAAAAAACTTATTAAGACCCACAAAAAATATAGCTAAATTTTCAATGCTATAAAAAGATAAAATAATATGAAAAGTTATAATAACTCTCACGGATACATTCTTAAAAATTTATATCATAATTAAAAATGAAATCTGCAGCGACTGGAGACGTTTTGCATATAACGTCGGGATTTTTCGCGACTTCTGAATATCCTTTGTGATCGCTTATTGTCTTGGTAATACTTTCCTAACATCCCTTTCCCGATCTCCATGCGCGCATAGGTCGCTTTTGTCTCCCTTCCCCGTCGTTTTTTTCCCACTCATTTTTATTTATTTTTAACAATTTTCCAACTGTCAAAAGCAAAGCACTTTGCAACGGTGTTTGCAATTCAAATGAAATAATATCTTTATTCCATTTCTTGCTAGCCCCCTTCGCCCATCTCGAGACGCTGAGGGAAAATCTTCGTCTGATACAGTCAATTTGCATTTAACCCCCTCGCTTCCGCTAACGCGAAATGCTCCGTTAACCCTCTTCCAACCCGTTCCTTCTTAGAATCGTCGCCATTTTGTAAATAACCGTAAATAAACATCTACATTTTTGGAAAGCCGGAAGCTCTCAATCTACTTAATAATTCAGATACATCTAAAACACGCGTCTAAACGCGCTTTTGACCGACAAAATACCAAAAATCGATTCTAGCTTATCATAAAACCAGAACAATAGGTCAACTTTATAAGACATTGCTTACAAATTGAAAACTCGAGTCCCACACGAACCATGACAACCTATAAATTAATTGTTCGTAGATATCTGATATATCGGAATTCATTGTTTTTATATGGAGATATGTGCATTGAACAAGTTTTCTTATAAACAGATTTTTTTTTTGCTATAATATATAGAAATAAATTATATAAATAATCGTAAATTTAAATTATTATGTATTTAAAATAATACATAGAATATACACAATTGCAATAATTATTTTAATTCTTTAATATTTGTTGAATTATTATCAAATAATAATCATTTAGTTGCTGCAATTCATGAACTATTCAATTTTCGGGGACTTGTGTTTTCGGTTCCAAATTGTATGCAATTCAAGCCTTTAGAATTTAATAAAGTATCATTCAATACATTTTTAGAATACAGGTACTCCTCAACAAGCATGTACTTCTACGACCTTCCTGTTTAATAACCGTATTAGACTTATGATCAGATCTCCATTGCGAAGATGTATTGAACTGGTATTTTAAGCATAAAGCGTAAACGTCAATTCACTAATTAATTATAATTGATTCGATAATCAGCTGAGTTCCAACTAGTAATACATGGGAATCCCTCATTCTTGCAGTTGGCCACTATTCACTACACAAAGCGTTCGCAATATTCAAGAGTGTGTAGTTTATTTGTATGTACTTTATAATACTAGATGTCAGCGAAAAAAAGAGCATGACTTCACTTGGAACAAGCGCAAAGAATCGAAGGAAAGCTACCGATCTTGAGATGAAAATTAAGATCACAAACGATCTATGACACACTCCGGCAGACACTCGAAGAGACTAGCAGGTGCTCACATCCTGAGAGGGACTCCAGCATACGAGCACCGTAGCAGAGAGAGATCAACCTCCGCTATATTGTCGCTGCCACGCCACCTACAAGACCTCTGAGGATCTTCCACCGACATCATCCCTGCGCCACCTTTCCACCACTGTTCGGAGAAAACGTTTCGCTATTCATAATCGCTCGCAATATGTATTATAATCTAATAAAATTCTCACTAGTTTCCACCAGCGTCTTACTGACTTCGGCGTACACACCCCAAGTTTCAAAGGTTTCGGCGGATATTCAACCTGCATAATTGGAGTATCAGCAGTGAGGCGGTAAATGAAAGTAACTACAGCGAAAAAATTGTTGACCGATTTAATGAAATTTTTGATAAATGCAGCTTCCGCCCGGAAAAAATCTTCAATGTATCCACATTGAAACCAGATTTTGCTGAAAAAATTCCTATGGGTCCAACTGCTTCATACTCTGGTATGTTTATTAACGCAATTATTTTATTTAATAAAAACCTATATAATACTACAATGTAACAGAAATAGCTGATTATTAAAAAAAACGTTTCAAACCATTTCCATGGGGTATAAATCGTGATACGTAATATAAAAGGAAATGGAAATTCACTTCCTATTTTTTATACTTGGTAAAGCTATTCAATGTAAAATAATTTAAAAGCTCTCGAGGAAATAAATTTTTAAATTACACTAATAATGCGTTTTACAAAACTAAAATAATTTTCTAACTATTTTCTAATATAATTATTATTTTTAATTGTTTTTTGTACAAACCAGCATTTTTTTACTAATGACCAGGTTCTGGTCTGTGAATTTCAGTAAAGAAAAATGCTGATGGATATTAATTTAAAATTGAAATGAATTTATTAATCGATTTTATAATGGCGCTAGCTCGGAGAAACGTGCATTTTATATTATTATGTATTAGCGAAAAAAATCTAATTAAAGTTTTGCGCTGACAATTTCCATAATGGAAACACAGAAGAATTTTTTTCGACGAGAGATGAGATAAAACAATTTTAATTGCTCTTTTTTTCTGCATTACATTTTTTAATAGTGCCGAGCGCAACTTTCATTAAGTCCTTGTTTCACATTTATTATATATTCAATAATGACTTGTTTTGTATATTTTTACCTTCCACTGATTATTTAAAACAAGATTGAGCTATGAAATGAAAAAAAATTGCTATTTGCTAAATTAAATTTAAAAAAAATTATAATAAATGAAAATAAAGCTACGGCTTTTAACTGTGTTATTATTTTCCAATCGATCTAAATAATGCTACCCTTATTTAAAACAGTATTTACAAACGTAATTTAATTCCGAAATAACGAAATCCACATACTACATACATTATTATCTTGTTTATCTACAATTTAAATGTATCAATCTAGATATCTTTCCTTTGTGATAAGATAATCTCCCTTATAACTACTGAGATTTTTATAAGATCGACTTACCAAACTTTGAGACTTTGCCCTTTATTGTAATAGGATACTTAATATATATATATTGAATAATATATAATATATGTATGTATATTAAAATAATTTCATTATTTTTCGATAGTTGTTAATTGAACTTTAAATTTTGGTGCATCCTAAAATGATAGCAATTAAAAATTTCTCTTCCTAAAATATGCTTGTTGGAACATATTTTCAATGTTGATATTTTGATATTTTGATATTAAATACCGAAATAGCATTTAATTTTAAAAGAATGACAATATAAATTAATAAATATATTGTAACTTTACTATAAATATTGAGATATAGGAAGAATATAAAATATAAAATTGTAATCTATAAACAATTAATTAGACCCATTTTAACATATGTCTATCCGGTGTGGAGTAACACTAGTAATACTATTTTTATACTAATATTAAAAATATGCATATTAACCTTCAAATACCTACAATTAAAAAAGTAATTTTAAAACCAGAAAATATTATAAAAATATATCGCGAAACCACACCCACTAATCTTATGTATCGGTAATTACGATAAAAAAAATAGATTTAAATGCCAAAGCACATATTTCTTTAGAGCAGTGAACGTCACAGCTTCCACTTTTTATCCAAAACACACGCACGCAATTCCATGCATCCACTGCACTATTGCCAGGATCAGACGCGAGAAAAATAAATAATAGATAATTTGCCCTCTTTTCGAATCTAATACAAAGTATTGTCCTTTAAAGAATAACTAATCATATGTTTAGCTAAGCTTTTTATAGTGTGTTGGCTATTGTGTTACTTTTTCAGTAGCGTAATCTAAACATGGAATCACAGTAGAGTGATAATGGAGTGTGCGTTTTTGTATATTGTCTTAATAAATGGACGAGTGACGCGTTTTTTGGTTCGGATCCAAAACACCATGGGCGTCGCCCGCCACACGCGAAGCGGCGGACAATACATTTATCTCGCTTTAATTTTTTGTCACCCACACCCCACAAGCCGCAAAGGCTCACGCAACAAAACGATACAATGGAGACGACGTCGTCTTTTTGTCGCGAGGACAAAGCGGACAAGGCAAACCGCGGTCCGCGGGGACCTCCACCTGCCTTGTTAAGCGAATTTCGCGTTGGGCACATAACATTTTGCGAGAGGTCGACCGCGGATTATATCTATACAATATCTGCAATACACTTTGCATATACATATGTATACTAGAGATACTAAAAAATCAATTTCTAAAAGTAAGACGGCACGACGCGACGTGACGTTTCCGTTATGAACAAACACTTTTCCAACAATCAGAATTCACTTTCGAGTGAAAGAAAATTTGAATTTAGATACACGGAATCAGGATATAAAAAAACTTTTCATATTTCTAAGAACGCTGATTTTTTGATAGTGTCGTATTTCCGGAATAAATTATTACTTCCAATAAATTCAGTTAATTAAGAATTTTAATAGATTAAACCTTAAGGTTTATTTTCTTTATTAAGAAAAATAAATTTAAATATTCTAAATTCATATATGAATAGCTTACTGCTGTTGCAGCTCTAAGACCCATTCATCATAGCAAGTTAGCCCATAAATGCGTATTGATTTATTCTCGCTATAATAATACATTATAAGGGTCTTCAAGATGTCTCAAATATTAAATTCAATTTAACTATTTGACTAAACGGGATACTTTTTTCTAATTTATCTATGCCAGCATTGAGGTTTCTATACGATCTGGGATAGGGTAGGAAAGCAACAACTTTATTATATCGCGCGAAAATGAAATTTGTATCTCTGAATAAGATAAATATCATTGTAGCCTATTTTATATGCTTTTTGTTCTAGGTTGCGTAAGTCCAGCAACAATGGAATTTGTTTTACAGTTAAATTAAAATATAAACATAAATATATTTAGTACCATGGCCGGCGAGGTAAACCCGGACCCTGGGAAATCAGTGATTCCGAGCCACAAGACAAAAATGTCATTTTATATATGTTATATATATATATATATATATATATATATATATATATATATATATATATATCATTAAAAATTATTAAAAATATCTACCCATAATATTAGCTTGATAATTAGTCGTGTTTTCTTTTTTGCTCAGTGTTGCTATATAGTGAACCTCCAGTCCATCTCAAAAACAATAAAACCGTGCCATTGCGGTGAAAACGCTCGATTATCAATCGTTTATATTAAGACTTTTTATAACAATACTACGAGTGATAATCAAATAAAGTATATCTAAACCGAATTTTATCTAATAGAAGAACGCAAAAAACAAATATCCCTTTTCAGAAAGCAAAAATCAACGTCAGAAACAATAAAATCGTGTCGCCACCGTCACAGTGGGAACGCTACCGTTGCCACTGCGACAGCGCCAAATTTACAAGAAGTATAATAAATTTGTATTAAACCATAACAAAGAGTCTGATTCCGCCCCGAATCATCCTATTGGACGACCATATTCGTCGCCTGAATTCCCGAGAATTCCACCTGATCTTTGATACGGCTTCATAACTTCGTAACACAGTATTACGGAAATGTTTACGTACAAATTAAACAGCCACATTTTTAAATTGGTATATGTAAATGTTTAATAAAACTATTTTTATTTTAACAGCTTAACGCCCGAGGGCTCGTATACGAGTCTTTAAAGAACGTTATTTAGTAGACGTGAACTCAGGCTTGAGTCTTGCGTCATGCGTTTTCTTTTATTAAAAAAATACTGAGATACTATCAAGTTTGCCTCATGTAATTTTTACATACTATCAAATGAAAAATAAATTATATTTTACATCATATTTTTGTAAAAAGAGTCGTTTTATCCCATTGAGACACAAAGCAATGAGGCGTCGCCTTTTTGGGGCATATGAATTTTTTACGGAATGTATGAACCATAATTATTTATTTTATTTAAGAAAAAAAATATTTTATGTTACACTCCTTGAACAGAAACAGATTTCAGTGTCAATAAACATAAAACCAATCCAATCAAAAGAAATCGAAACATCCCGGTTGATCGTACATCAAATAACAAAGTTTTTCAACCTAATATTCTGTATGTTATTGCAAAATTAAAAAGTAAAATCGCTACGGTATATGTAGATAAATTAGAGAACGCAGTAATCAAAGAACTCCAAAAAATATCATCCATTAACTTACGAACATTTTAAACGGGTGTTTTTTATTTTGAAATTTCCTCACCATTTGGATAACCGCAATGATTCACAGATAAAGATATCAGGGAGGAAAAGCTACAATTCAGATAAATTATCGCCGAATTAGTTTATTGTAAAATAATTGAAAATAAAATATTATTGCACTTAAAAGAATCTCTAAGGAATAAAATCATGAACGAATACGTATTTTCCATTTCTAATATTTTGTGCAAATTGAAAATAGTTGCAATGGTTACAAACCAATTATTTATAATTAAATAATATGTATATTAAAATGACTCTATATTTTTTGTATAAACAATCTATAAAAAATATCCGCTTATAATATAATAAAATTTGCACTCACCAAATTTTTCGGCGTCCTTTTTCTGCTTACAACTGTCACGGACACATTTATTTTTATCACTACACTTTTAAACCACACTATATCACTATTTATATTTATTTTTATTATTTACACATTTTTTTTTATTTACACTATTCACATTTTTTTATACGTATAAAAACACTCGTCAATATAAAGAAGAATTTCACAGCTTCTGCACATGTATGCTGTATTTATCCTTAATCCATGTGCAGAACAATCACACTTTTTATTTTTATTGACTGATGGTTTTTCAGCTTATCAGAAAGCATTTCTTGTGGATTGACAGCACGGGCACGGCAAGATCTGGTAGAAACTGGTGAAATGTCTTTAGAATCCGATAGATACCTCTGAATTCTGCATCCATCCTTTAGCCTTACTCAAAAGAAAATCTTTGATTTGAATTTTACTGTTACGATTCAAATTTTGATAGACACTGAACGAATAAAACAATGCACATTGAAATAAATAAAAAAAACAACCATTTTTGTTTATTCCATTGTTTTTCGAAATATTAGGTAACTATGTATCGTTACATATACATAGTTACATATATTTATTACAGTTCATTATACATTGAGCCTTATATATTGTAAGACTAGTCGTTGTAGTTTTTGTACCGTGTCTATCATCTGGCTGTTATGAAAAGTAAATATCACTCTGAAATCTCTTTTCTTATTTGTTTCACAAATTTGGATAAGCGTTTTATTTTTTTTGTCATGTTTCATCTGTATGGGGCCTTAATTTTATATTTTTGAGATTCTGGCAGACCCCTATTTTTCCGGATTCTTCCACGATATATTTATGCGAAAAATCATAAGGAAGCTACATAATAAATTTCAATAAAATATCTTAATTGCTTTACAGGTTATAGAGAATTGACTTAAAAATATAATTGTTTGCTATTATTCTGCGGAATCTACCGACCACCAAACAAAGTTCCTCAAAGACACCAGAGCGGTAAGCTTTTAATATCCATTATTATATATTTTTTTCTCTATGGTTTTTTAAGCATAGTTACATTTTTTTAATTAATTTTTATTTCCATTTCTTTAAGATTTTTTATCGTTTTAAAAACCACAATTTTGAAACAATATAACGTATCAGGCTGGCTTACAAACTAAGCCGATATACTCAGTAAAACTATTTTAGAAACGATTTTATGTTGATTAGATAAAACTACGATGGCTAGCATATTAACATAAAATTTGTTTTAAGAAATGCTTTTATAAATATCTCTGCTTAAGGATCATTAGTCATCTATCTTATTTCAAAATTGAAAAGAAAAAAACATTGCAGAGAAAAAAAACGTTTGAAAATATAAATTTATATACATATGTATATATAATAAAAGTTTAAAATAAATATATATATATTTTTAAATACTATATAAAAAATTAAAAATTTTAGGGATAAATTTAAAGACGCCAAAAATGCTTCATAATATATATTAAAATAAAAAGCTTATTTTACACACTTTTATATACTGAAATCAATTTAATTTTTGCAGAATTTTAATATAGTCTATATTTACTGTGATAAAATACTACTAATTTAAAAAAAACTGCTTACAACCAGATATCGAGCCTTAAAATATTGGCATCTGGATGTCTAGCATTATCAATCAAAATAAACCCAAAGCAAGTCTTAAAATAAAGTTTCAGACGTACGCGAGGGAGTATTAAAACTTTTCAACATTAATTGATTTTTCTTTTCACGGACATTGATTGACTAACTTTACTCACTATTATATAGTCAAAAATAACCTTATAGTGTTTGTTTTATTTCCATAGTCATGACATATGTTATTTTTCATCCATTGTAATTTAATTACTAACGATTAAAATGAATTAAAAATAGTTATTACTCATTGACGTTAAAACTCCTCAGGCTACCGGTATTTCGTTGACAAAGACAATCAAAACATCATAACGACATCATATTATAGTAAATGCTATTTGCTTTTATCTTAATTGCTCAACTTTAACACTGAAGCTGTACTGAAATTTTAGAAATAAGTATATCGTAGTATGTGTGCGTACAAAACGCATACATAAATGCGTTTTATTGTCATTTGCCCTAAAAGTTTTATATGTACCACGCTGTAGCTTATTCGGTTACAAAAGGCTCCCTTTGAATATAAATTTATTTATTTTCATTTTCAAAGCGCAATAAAATACCTCCTTTTGTCCTCGTGTATCCAATTTTTGACCCGCGGGCACATTTTCAACTAATATATATATTTGCGAACCTATACAAAAGTAAGATAGGTTACATACATTAGTTACATATTTTTTTAATTAAATTTCACATTTATATAACTAATAAAATATTTAAACATTAATCATTTTCACTAAATATATAATTAAATAAGTTTAAAATATATCTGCAAAAAAGTTACTTTGATATTCTGTAGCTCAATTAACAAAATAAATAAATAGAACAAATAATATAATATGTTTATTACAGTACCTCTCACAAACGATTTATCAGGTGATCTGATATGTGATCTGGTAATAAAATAAATCTGGTACTTAATTTTTAAAAATGTTTAAAGGCACTGTTTAGATTTGAATAAAGCTTTGAGAATTAAACTTCTTAATATGTATCTCTATGTTTAATCAGATGCACTAGATTTCCATTCATTTAAATCGGTAAAGCAGTTTTTGCAGAGCAATTTTCGGTCTGTGCAAAATCTTACTTGACAGAAAAGCTTAATAAACCAAAGCTTTGATTTGACATTTAGTAGAAAATTCATCTCCCAATCTGAAAAAAATGCTGTTAATATTTGTAGCGTTACTCGAATAGCTGATTTCAGTGGTTTATATTGCGAAGCATACACCTTTTAGCTAGCACATTTTTATGCTATTTTAATTTTAAAATATTGTATCTACTTTAAAAAAGCAGAAAAATTTGAGACCACAAATAGTTTGCATAATTATTGTATATTATTTATGTTGTAGCAGCTTTGTTTACGTCTGAAGAATCCAGTCGTCTCTAAAGATCGAATTAAATTCTGTACATCGAACATCATAGCTGAACCAGGATTGACGTGAAGAGAGAATCGGCTGCATTCTTTGTCTTCTCAAGCTCCTTCGATGGTCAGCTGACTACACGTGATGCGAGTTAGTAAGTTAGTAATATCAAATCGAATTATATATGCGCTTATGTATTACGATTACGATTGGTTACAAAAATTTGTTTATTTCCGCTTTCTTATTAAAGTATTTATTTTACATGACCGTTAGAGTTTAAGCAAGTAGATATTTGACAAACCCGCACTTGTCATTACACATTCAACTTATTTGTCAATATAATTGTATTTTTACTGGTTCCTAAAGACGCCTCTTAGAGACGCTAATTTTTCAGAATTTATTATGTTTATGTACAAAAAACTAATCGGCATATTTTTATTGCGCTTTTAACACGTATTGCGACAATTTTTTTCTCACAGTCAATGCATCAATATAAAATAAAATAAAAAGTTTTTATAAATACCACATTTTAATTTTATTTAAAAATATTTGTCATTTAGTCACATCAATTAATTTTTATGACTAAATAATTAGAAATAACTTTCTAATGTAAAATTGATATTTAAAAGCAGTATTTATACATCCTAATAATTACCCTGCATCAACATCAACCATCATTTTTTTATAAGGCTTATTTTAATTTTAATTTTTTTATTTCATAGTATGTTTTTAGCGGAACATATTATGAAATAATGTAATATAGAAATATAATTTGGGTTCAGTTTCGATATCTGTCAAAAATGAAAAAAGAAATTTCGAACGGTCTCTAAAAATTTCTATGCCTCTGCTATTCACGTTATGTAGAATTTCTATGTATGAAATACATTATACATGGTCAGAATATATAAACGAGGCGTTTTACTATCGAACGTAAACACATCAGATTGGAGGAATGCTTCACGTTTACGGTATTGAAATCCTTTCACAATGCTACAATTTAACATTCAACAATTTTGACGGTCCGTTCATAACTATGAATTCAATACATTGTTCTTTCCTGTTATTTCTCCTATTCGATGCTTTTCATATTCGTATAGCTATACGTATCTACATATGTTTATTTAAAATTTATAATAAATAGAATAGTAATTTCTCATATCAGATATATTTCTATATATAAAGTAAGTCACTGTTATATATTATATTTTTATATTATCATTCGTATTCATACAGTAATAACTATGCTCAATTACTCTCAAATGAAAAGCAAATATTATTGCACCACTGTTGAAGCGCTGTCGAAATTAAAAGCCCCTACCAGATGAGAATAAGTCCAAAGTTGAGCTCGATCGCTTAGTTCGTTCTTGAAAATTCCTGAAGAAGACCAGGCGGAGTTTGTCGAGAATAGTTTCAGCAGTTTCCGACATTGCTCATCAATCTTAAACGCACCGAAACAAACTTGCGGTTCTGAACAAAATCGAATATAATCCAGTATTTGACGATACTTTAATATTGCTTTCTATAATATTTAAAAAAATTGCCGAGAATATTTATCTTGTGTATTTTATCGCTACGCTATATATATATATTATGGATACTTCTGATTTTTTTCTTCGAAAAAGGATTCGTTACCGAGAGTTATTCATAAGGTGTTCACTGTTCTAACTGTAATATCGCTACCGTTTGCTCGCACTTAACCAGTCCAACAGTAATGCACAAACAATTCGTTTTATGGAGCAATTATTTTATATATTTCCCATTTAAATTGTCCTCTATGGGAATTTGTTTGGCAACGTTATTTGTTTTAAAACATTTACTAAAAATTCTTCGTTAACTACATTTTATTTTTAACGAATAGACACATACTACAAATTAATTAAATTGTATGTAATTAATATTTTACACGTGTATCATATTAAATATTTAGTATAAATATGGAGCGATTAAAATAAATAAAGGGCATTAATCAGTCATCATCACAATATACTGTCGTATTATTGCTAGAGCATCTACCTCTCACATGTTTCTGGCTTCCGCAAAAGCAGTGCCCTTCTGAAGGGCGGGCCCAAAAGTGGTGATTCCCGACGTGATCTAAAGAAAGACAAGGACGGCGCAATAGCTCTAAAGCAAAATGTTTTAGGAATTTCGTGTTTAGTTTTGCATAGTTCCATTCTTAATAATTCTGGATCAATAAAATAGTCTGGTAGTAATAATAGAATTAGTGATTGGTTCTTCTTTATGCAAATGCTGTGAATAAAAATGAATTTTCTTAAAAAAATATTATCCATTTTTTTTACCACATTTTGTTTTCAATTATTGGATTTCTTTCACATACATGTGTACGTATTATTTAAAGAAACAATACGAGTGTAATTTAATATCCGGTAATCTATTACTTTTTCTCCATCTCGGTTCTCGACACGGACGGAAAATTAATTCGGTGGCAAAAAGCGACTCTGACCCGCTCGAAAAGTGTTCCTGACACGTCTTCCACTTTATTGCCCGAACAAAACATATAATTTAACAACTTGGTCGATCTGCAACGCTGCGGCAAAGTTTGGCAAATTCAGTTAAAATCTCAAGTTTTCTGAAGTAAAAAAATGGGAACACTAATCAACCTGATTCTTATAAATAGAGCGAGAGTTTAACGGAGGAAAAAATAAAAATAAATATTGGGAAGATTGCTTAAATGTTTCAGTTTATCATTAGTTTATGTGGCGATAGTATATCACTAGTTTTGCCGCAGAATTCAACAGAGGTCAGCACGTGCTGGTGCTGCACCGCAGGTGTACAAAACACGGGTTTCGGTTTAAATTTACTACCAAAACCTAGCGACGAAAAAAAGCTACATAAATTTTGTTATATGTTCTGAGTAAACAGTTTTATTAACGTTTTATGTTTCCATTACTTCGAATATTAAAAAAATATACGTTGAAGGAATACCTTTCCTGGCTAATTTAATTTATTTATTTTTTTAACAAATTAAAACAACCCTTGATTAGCAAAAGCTCAAATTCCATTACGTATTACAGAATCGATTACTTTGACACACCTAAAGTAAATATCGAAAAATTAGAGTAACCTAATTCCACAAAGTGTAATTGAGCATAAGCAAATTATTCAAATAATATTTTTTAACAAAAAAATAATACATGGCTTTTATTTGCTTTAATAATCATGTTTTGATACTAAACAAATATCCTTATTCTTCACGTTTCACTCTTTTATGCTAAAAACTAATTGTAAAACTGTTTATATAACAAATGCTTACATAATAAGACAATTGTCGCGTCCATTGCAAAAGTCATTTACTCTTAACATATTGTATACTATGATGTACACCGAGTGTACATGTCATATTACTATGTAAATATAACTGATAAAATGTTTATATTTTAAGTTTTTCCCCACGATACACCAGTTTTGCCAATCGGATGTTTTGCTTTGCAGAGAGTGAGAGAGTTCGCGTACAGATGTTTTAAACTTGATTTTTCAATTTTATTTATATAAATAAAAATTTGATACGTTTAACTTCTGCATGTATACAAAATAATTGCAATATTCAATGCATTTGCTTGTTTTTTTCACTTATATTACAACAATTGCTACGACCTGTTGAATTGTTTCAACAAGTCGTAGCAATTTCATAATAATATTCGGTTTTTCTAATTTTAAATCAATGTAAAGTATGCGTGAAAAATGGTAAAGATATACTTATTGGATAATTATTGTTATATTATGTATATTAGCATTAACGCCTGACAACATATTAGCGTTTTCTATTTACTTAATTGATATCAATAGTTTGCAATATAATATCAATAAAATCCTAAGCGGTTATGTATGTATATATGCACATATATTTATTTATAATTTTTTACTTACCCCTATCATGATATATACATACATTAAATAACACATAACGGCGATGTTATAAAAGCATTTTTACTTAAACTTAAATGGTAGCATGGCATCCAGGTGCAGCAGCAATAATGGCATTTTAATTATAAAACTGCAACCGCACACGTAGAGCTTTCGCGAACATAAAGCGTACGAATCCGGGTAATTACTAGTGGATGCGCCAGTTTTAAAAGCGTTTTAACTCCATTGATCGGTACTGTCTTTTGAGGGTGAATTTTTAAACACCTTTATGCTTTTTATTTTATTATTTTGTGGCAATTTTAAGGTTGCCAGAGTTATACCGACAAGTCCATTTTGTATGTAACAATCAGATTCGAGGGTTTAGCTGGAAGCATTTCCAACGGACCTGTACAAATCAAATGATATTACATTACACTGAATAGCAAGGACAAGTGCTGGGTTGCCAAATTTCTACCTGTTCAATACTATGATGAGCCAGATCGTTTTTCTCCGAGCGATTATGGAGAAGCTCAATCAATGGAGTTCTGATTAGTGTGGCAGCAACAGTATAGCTGAGGTTAGCCCCTCTGTTTCGGTGCTCGTATGGTGAAGTGATGTGAGCGTCCATGACCGTATGTTAGCGGGCGGACAGTTTCTTTGAATCTGCCGGCGGGGCCGCATCTGCTAGCGTAGCGAAAGTGTCCACTGGTGTCTGCTAGTCTCTCCTAGTGTCTGCCCTCTTCTCATGTATTCAGGACTGCAAAGCTTGCTGACGAATCATGCAACGATCATCCAGTCAATCGATTCACTTGCTTCTTAGAACAACAACTACGCCTTTAAAAAGTGACATTTGCTTGATGGGCATCTCCGAGGTCGAATTGTGCAATGGAAAATTGTGGTTAAATATTCTAAATTTATCTGGAAAAATTTTCATTAGTTCACTAACATATATTTTCTATTTTAAATAGTTTTCTGTGTTTATGTAATTACTTGATGTAAGATTTTTGTAGCATACGTACCTAAAAAGCAATTTTATTTTAGGCGAACTTGAGACCATCGATGTTTTTTTATGTACTATCATGTGTTTTTCTAAGAATTCAAAATACAAGCAAGGAGAGACTGCAGCTCATGATTCACATTCCTGAAAATGAATTCCGCATGGCGGGATTGAAATTAAAATTTCTTGCGTCTAAAGCCGACGTCGGCTTTCAGCGCGGTGTGCCTTAGCGGATTTTTATGCAATTACGACGACAGAAATTTTAATTAAGTCCCGGATTAAAAGAGACATTCTGTGAGGATTCGCGCATGTGTAAAATCAGAATTGCAAATTTCGTCATTCATTGTACACAGTCCGATCTCGCAATACATTTTTTTTATTTTTCATTGTTGCTCTATTATCTAAATATAATATATAAAATGCATTTATAAGAAATGAGTAAGTGTAGTGGTACCTTCTAGGCAGAATTTTTTAATATGTTTTTACTTAGAAACATCTCTCGAACTTTGTTTGCTTGGTAGTGACTGAACTTTTAAATATCATCGCATTTTTTTCGATTATGCTACCGACGGGAATCGAGCAAAGGACATTATTTATCAAGGGCTAATACTGTATTAAAGGGATGAAAAAATAATAACTTGCCTAGCTTACCTACATAATGAAAGACTGCGTTTTGACATTTACCTTTGAATAATAATATGTAACATGTGATGTCGAAAATCAATATTAGACATATCATATACTTTTAAGTAAAATTAAAAAAAAAACATTGTACATTATTGGCCGTTAAATATTCATGTCTTCCATTATTTTTTCATAGATATTACGCCATATAAGATAAACTTCCAATTCTAAAGGAGAATTTCATCTCATATGACTTTACATCTAGCAACAAAATATTACTCAAATGAATAATTTCTTATCGGAAATAAAAAATATAATTTTAAAAGTTTATATTTATGTAGAACAATTCAATTTTCACGCGTTGAGCGGTGTTTAAGTGATCCATTTCGTAAATGTATTGTTTCAAATTAACATTTGACACTTTTAACACGCGTGATTATTGACAGCTGTCTGATTTACAGTGCTACGAACATAAAAAATGTATCATCTTCTAGTTCACTTTGATATCGAGTTGGAGTATATAATGCGTAAAATAGTATAAACCGAATATTGTCTTTATTGAACACAAAATCATTTTGATCACTTTTATAAATTCTAACCAAGAAACGTTACATTTTTTTTTAAATTCAATTACAGTTATTAATAATAAAAGGGTATTTTTAGTATATAAAAATTTGCCTTGCGCGGCCACGTGTAACTTAAGCAAAACGGCATAGAAATTCATGCTGTGCAGACAAACAAGAGTATCAAAAATAATACGCAAGATACACAAGTATCTTGTATGTTGAAATTTAACATATATTTTTAAAATCTGCTGGAAAATTCGTTATTACATTATTGCCATTGTTAAAGCAATTTATATATTTTCCCCATATATTTAGGTTTCTTTCAAATATACATCAATGGCGATGAATATGAAGTTACATTTTTTGTAATAATGTACAAGAAAAGCTTAAGAAAATGTTTATTAGAGTATTTCTAAAATACTTCGTAAACACTTCCGTATATTTCACGAAACAACTTATTGATTTGCGCTTTTTAATAGCATTACTGTTACTGTGTCCACGTAAAAACTAATCATTACTTCAAGGACATTATTTATGTATTATCAATAAATATTTATTTATTTGTTGAATATTTTATTAATACTACATGTGTTAATTATTTTTGAGCACGAAGTTATAATGTAAATATTTATATCAAATATTAATATAATTACGTTAAAAGTACAACGTAATATCCACATTACTAACGCTAATAAGACAAATTGTCGTCTCATGTGAATGATAACATTAAAATTCAATGCTGGTTTTCCGAGACCAAGTAAAGTAACTCGTACCGGGGAGAAAATAAATATCAATATACTCGGTATAGCAACGTTATTCACCGCTCGCTTTCTTTCCCACAATACGATACTACGTTGTATTTTTTTTCATTTACGTGTGCACAGATTCCTTCCTTTATATTTACTTAATGGTACATATATGTAATTCCTTATAAATGTATAATTATACTATTATTAATCATTGCCATATTAAAAACTCTCTAATATGTTGTTGGGGCCTATTTATATATTTCTTCATATTTCATTATGGCCAAAACTTGGCGGCACTCTGGTGACACTGGCGTGACCTCGACGCGTTCGCGCGCGTTATGGGCTCGTGCCTCGTAATTGTATATTCATCATGTAAACAACTTGAAATAATTCAATAAGACACTACTGCAGCGGCTCAATCAGTGTCTAATTGCCATCCATCACCATTCCGTCGCCAAAACAGTAAAAATTATTATTAAATATTATTTATTTAATATACTTAATTAATAATAAATAATCTCACATTTTTGGTAATTTTTTTAATAAAAAATATAATTTTTAATGTATTTAGAATATTTTAAAAATCTTGCACATAAAATTGAATTTTTAATGTTCCATAAATAATTATAAGTAATTAAATTAAATAAATATGTAATTCATGTTCAACATATATGGTGCTAGGACCAAACGCGATGTATTGTGATCGAAATGTCAAAAGAGGCGGTGCACGTTGAAATGTCATGAGCGTCGTTAAAAATCAATTTCACATAAAAATGATCAAAAGATGATATCTCTGAGAAGAAACTGGGTTTTTAAGATCATATTTTGCATATTAATATTGTTTTTATTTTACATAATCAAACATGACGAGTACCGTTTCTTTTACACTTTGGACGACAGCACAGAAATATCGAACAATTATTCAGAATCTCTTGTGTCACACAAAAGATACGATGACAGGTTATATTGCATGCTATACTTTAAGTGTTATATATTCATTTAACTGATGTTTAATTATATGTTTTTAGCAAATTATTCAATCCGAACAATAAACACGAGATGGTTGTCGCTGTCGTGGCATGCGGAGAGAGACTCCAAGAAACGCTGATAATGTTGAAGTCTTGTTTAATGTTTTCATCCAAATCGCCCCTGCGTTTCATCGTAATCGCGGATGAAGGACTCAGAGAAGAGTTTGCGGTGAAGCTATCCGAATGGCAAAAAATACTCAACGGATCGTTTCGTTATGAGATATTAGGATTGGAATTTCCGGAAAAGAATAAAGAGGAATGGAAGAAGTTGTTTAAACCATGTGCTTCGCAAAGACTTTTCCTTCCAGTAATTATAAATTTTTATTTACTTTGTGTGGAAAATTTTAATTTGCAACATTATTTTTAAGCTTATGAAATGATTCTTACCTAATATTTATAGACATTTTTTTTTAATACCGGGTGTAAAAATTCAAATCAGAATGTTCCAAGCCTTCCATAAGTCTTTAAATTGCTTATATATACACCCAACACTTACCTATAAAGCAACTCTCTAACGAGCAGTTATTCAATTAGAATTTACAATTACTTGTGAAAGTTGATTATTATTCAAATAAAAAAAAGTTAAATCAGAACATTGTTCATTTTTTAACATTAGTCAGAGTAAAAAACATTGTTCATGTAAGTAGACGATTGAAAATGTAATCAATTTCATAATTGTCTTTTTAATATTCAGTAAGTCCTCGACTTACGCAATTGATTGGATTTCAAAGGCTTCCGTAGAAATCGAACACAACTTAAATTGGAGTAATTTTTGATATAATAAGTTTCAAAGGATAGGTGAAATAAAATATAATGGTCAAAAAACAAATAATAACGTTAAAGATATTACTTATTTAAATATGTACGTATAAATAGTAAATAAAGTACACCTATTTTAGCTTCAGCATTAACAACACTCGTTCAAAATGACAATTAACTGTATTTATATTTTAGGCTATCCTCACTCACATTGATTCGTTGATTTACGTTGACACGGACACATTATTTTTAAGCTCCGTCGAATCACTATGGAAGCATTTTAACGAATTCAATTCGACTCACATGGCAGCTTTAGCATTAGAACACGAAGACTCTAACTTGTCTTGGTACAGCAGATTTGCCAAACATCCATTTTATGGAAAATTCGGTATTTATCTGGTGTATTTTAGGATATATTTTATATTAAATAATAATTAAATTTCTCTTACTTATAGGTGTCAACTCTGGTGTCATGCTGATGAATCTCACGCGGATGCGAGCGTTCCGTTGGGGCGAATACGTCACCAGCGTTTACAACCGATGGCAGACTCAACTGACGTGGGGCGATCAAGATATAATTAACATTATTTTTCACTATCATTCCGAACGCTTGTTCCTTTTGGACTGCGATGCTAATTACAGGCCAGATCAGTGCGCGTATGGCCCAGCCTGTGCGTCTGCGGTCAAAAACGGAGCTCGTGTCTTGCATGGCAGTAGAGGAGCTTTTCATTCGTCAAAGCATCCTGCTTTCGGAGTCGTTCACAAAGCTGTACGCCATTACCAACTGGGCACCGATCCTACCAAAAATTTCCTCGATTATCTCCTCGTGAATCTTCACAATTCACCGGAGTCTAATTGCGGCAAGCTAGAAGAAGCTCTGACCAAAATACCTATTGAGTATTTCGGTAGAGGTAATGCAGTATAGTTATCATTTGGGTGAGTGTAAAAATGGCGAATGTTTTAATTAAAATGTAAAATATTAAACAAAAAATAATTTTTAAATGTTTATTCTGTACTTTGTAATTAAAGTATTTATAAAATACCTTGACCCAATGTCCAAAATTAGCAAACAATCATACATTTAATAATTGCTAACCATAATTGAATGAGTAATCGCTGAGGCTTTTAGTTTGCCCCACCATGTGACAAACAATCTTACTTTTTTCATCTTCCTTCAAGTCTTCCTCGTGATATTTTGTATGGGGACGAGAATTATACAGCATTCAACCCTTTGACTGCATCTGGTATTTTTGCATGTTATTTCGCACTTGGCTAATATGTGGGGTGCACCTATTTATGCCATTAACTCTTAATATTATATATAATTCAATAAATTAAAGTGATTTTCAATCTTACATTATAAAAATATGGCTCATGTATTCATGGCACCTTTAGTTGCCAAATGCATACTGGCGATTTTCTTAGTGGCATATATATATGCCATCTGCAGTAAAAGGATTTATACACTGCTCTTTTCAACAAAATCATTTTCTAGTTTATATATTAAAAAACATATATACAAGTTTTATTTTATAATACAAATTAGATAGATTTGTGCAGCTTGAAGATACGTGGTAAAAACGTATTTTTCTAATACGTTATGCATATATTTTTGATCTCTTACATGCTCAGTATCGAAGATAAAGCTTGATTTTATAAGCTACTTACGCGTCGCTTTGCTATCCTCCTTTAATGCGTGTGATACCCATACCTCATGTTTCCAAACCTTCCAGATTTTTTTTGATTCTCGAATATTAGAAACCAACCTTTTTAGCTATTTTTTTAATTAATATCTGTGTACTGTTATAAATTTAAGCAGCTTTTCAATCTTCATTGACAACTTTAGGGGTTCCACTTTCCAGATTTTAATTGCTTGAACCCTTTTTGACATCGATTGCCAAATGTTTTTGGTGAAACTCATTAACATACGACTATGCAAAAAATGTTTTTTTAGGATTAAGTCCCTCCATTGTAGAAGCGGTGTATTTTTAATGTTTTATGCATGTAATATATTCCGAAACAACTTAAACAATACTTCCGACAATGAGAGCTAAGTAAACGAACAAAATAATTTTGTACCTTTTTTGGACATTGAGATTTTTGTTCTAAAGACCTACCTTCAGCGCCTTAATTGTTTATTATATTCGATGAGGATCGTATGTATTAAAATATGAACAAGTATTTTATTTTTAGAAATAAGACAATAACCGAAGAATGTATTCATCATAGTCATTAAATATTTTTTATGTGCATATTAGTATTTTATAATTAAGTATTCACAGTAAAACTCGATCTAAAGTTCATTTATTCTGCATTGAATTTAAATGCTAATTTTGCTTGCTCTTTATAATAAGATATATATTTACTTTTGGAAAGTAAAACATCATTGTACAGTATTTATATAAAAGTATTTTTTATGTTTTGTTACCAAATCCCAAAACCTTACCAATGTATTATAAGTATAATTATTTATATTTATGCAAATTATCAAATATTTTTTTCTTTTTATCAAACCACCTATGTACTTAATTAAATAAAGCAATAAAATAATAAGGAATATAAATAAAATAAACGCACAAATCAATTGTATCTATTTTATTATAAAAAATGTTGAAATACAAAAATTAACTTTATACTATTTTTATTTTTAAACCTAAAAGTACCACTTATGATATATGAAATACTGGCAGTGAAAAAATACAAAAATTAGAAAAAATACAAGATCACTGAAGTCATCTACGATTACGAAAATATTAACAATTTTATATCATTTACCACACAAACTATTTTTATAATGTAAGGTATTTTTTAACTTGCCAAACAGTCTATTTGCGGAAAATTAAATTAAAAAATTGTAAACATACATAAATTTCACAATTGTGTACACACACATGTTCACCTTCAAAACACGAGTCACAAAAAAGTAGATTAATAAATGCATTTTCTACTAATTAACTAAGAATTATCAAAAATACTATCACTCTGGAAGTGTCACTAGTCAATGTGAACTAATCGTACCCGAGCCGAGAACATAAAACGACAGTAGAGCGCTTCGCAGCAAGGGGTATTTATTACGTCGAAAAACCTTACCTAACCTTTCTTAGCCCAAATACATATATAAGGATGCTCGAGTAGTTTACATATCACATAATTTGCTTTAGGCTAAACGAGGTACACGATCGTCGCCAATGACTCTTTCGTCGAGGAAGAAATATAACTTATACGTAAACCTTAAAAGTATATATCGGTCAGATCGAAATTGTATTCAAATTATAATTGATATCGAGAACAAACACAACATTCGCTACTTATTATCGAATTAATTAACAAGAGCTGCGACTTATTTAATAAAATTCACACATTACGCCTAATATAAATAGTAAAACATAGATTTGTACATCATTGAGACTTCTAAACTATTTTGTACATGCACTGAATAATACATTACAATATGTATATTAAAAAATCAACATTATCTAAAATTAGCTATAGATCTGTTATTTATGATATCACGATTTAAATTATATTAAACCATATTATCGTTTTTCACTATCACCTGAATAAATACTACTTTATGTATATATAAATATGATTCATACCGTAGGAAACTTGACTCACTGGAATCGCATATATGTATACAAATCAGTT
Organism: Plectrocnemia conspersa; assembly: GCF_051122295.1. NCBI lineage: Eukaryota > Metazoa > Arthropoda > Insecta > Trichoptera > Polycentropodidae > Plectrocnemia > Plectrocnemia conspersa. Next base: position 15,532,794 of record NW_028277176.1, read on the forward strand.
CATAACATTTTACAAAATCACACGAGACTTTCTTTGTATCACACTCGACAATACAATACACATCCTTAAATATTAAGTAGCTACTCAGCGTCGTTGGTATAACTCTTCCGAACCAAACGAACAAAGCTCTTGAGGATATTCAGTGCACATACACAATATTATGGATATTAAGTATCGAAATTGCTTACAATCTATTGTGCCATATTTGAGATACAATATTGACTGCACTGGACGACAATAAAAATCGTTCCTAGTTCCTATTTAATAATACACAAGAAAAGTAGTACTATAATAGATTTAAATTAAAAATAATACTTGTTTTATTTTGCACCTGAAAGATGTATATATATATATTTATATATATATGGCAATATCGGTCATATGTATGTCTAAATTATTAAGTTGATTTTTTACTATTTGTTAATGGCCCCATCTAAAGATTATTAAAAAAGAAGTAGTAAATTAATTGACAATTATCTTTATATAAAAATCACTTTTAGACTAGTCAGCCCTTAAGATGTCACAATAACTCGAAATATTAATTTTAACAATATCTTAATTCACTCTTATATGAATATATTATAATTCTATACTATCATTATCATATACATAATATATGAGGAGACTAAGTTTCTTTTAAGCAAAAGTCTAGGGATTTTCAATTTAATAAAAAAAAAAAATCATCTCAAGTATATTATAAAAATATATCTTCTACTAGAATAAACTACTATTAATCGAGAAAAATCTTAAAATTTACATTATCAAACGTCTTTCATAAACAAATTCATGTCATGCGTCCTCTTACACAAAAATACACAGCCTAAATATTGTATACGTCCTGTCAAAAATTTGTAGATAAACGTGCAAAAGAATGCACTCGATCGAAAGCAATCTTTTCAGGCTTATAACACAAACCATCGTCAAATAAACATTTACTGAAAATAATTGTTTATATTTATATATCACTAACGTATTACTTTGCATGCTGATGTTGAACAACAAACTTATATGTAGAATTATGAAATATAAACTTATTAAAATATTTCCAACTCAATAAAGTTGCAAATATGATAATAATAAATACCCCTTTTGGAAGCAAATGTATTATTTCATATGACAATGTCGAAACTCCATGTTAAAAAAATAATCACAAAAAATACATGAGCATGGTATCGTGTCATAGGAATCGAATAGGACTTTCGTAGCACGTCATATGGTTTCAAAAAAAAAACATAATTTAAGTGTTTCGTACCTTACTTATATAAAATACCAAACACCAGTCGTACGTTTTCAAAACCGTGGAGCGAACAAATTAGGCATAACTTTCAGGTAATCACCGAGAACCGTTATCACATTGATCTCTTCCAGTTTAACAGATAAACCCTATGATAATTGGATATACAACACTATCGGTGGTGAATTTCAAATGTTATTTTCAATTCATTTCGTTCGTTATCAACTAGACAATTGCGTTTTGTACAAAATGGCAATTAGCAATGTACACGTTAAAACTAGACATATTCATTAAAATTCATACAATAATTAACATTAACGTCCGCAACACATTTGCTCTAATTAATATTCTTATATATTGCTTAATTTCAAAGAAAATTTGACAATTGCCATTATTGCAAAGGATCAATTGTATTATTATTATTATTATTATTACATATATATATTTATTCAAACGAAATCTTATAAATTACGCTATTCTATTGACAAGAGGAGCCTTTCTTCTGTTGGCGTGAGATGGTGCCGCGCTCACAGCTTGATATATGTAACTAGTTTTCGCCCGTTTTGCTGGACTATCTGAAAACGATAAAAAACTATTAGTATCACATTCGACAGTTTATAAATAATCAGAATTTTGAGCATAATTATGCAGAAAACAATGAGAACACTTTTAATGACATTAAAATGGATCCAATAACTGAGTTCTTACTGACAAATTTAAATAAGAACATACAGACTTTTTAGTTTCACTCTAATTAATAAACTTTTTATGTTCTAAAACCTTTTAAAAACACCGAAAACTTTTGTATTTTATATCATAGATATGTATTTTTCATATTCCTTTATAAAGTCGAGAGATGAATTATTTTAAAGACAAAAAGCCTTCGTGACATGCTGCTGGAAAAACGTGCTTCGATTACCCTCGACAGTCGAGAACTAGAGTTGAAAATGTCCAAGAATAAGATATTCCTGATTGAGATCCATTTAAATGGAAAAGCAGACAATTAGGAAACGACAATGATTACAGTTGAAAAGAAAGATCTCTGAGATAAGATGAACTGACTAAAATAACAAGCTCAAGCATAGTGTCCGAGCTGAGGTTCTCAATTATTCGTAGTTCAACTATTCGAATATTGAATGAAAAATGGATGAAGTATTCGAAATGTTTTTCTAGATTTTTACCGATTATAATTTATTTAATTAGTTAATTGCCTGTAAAATATTATTTAATTAAAAAATAATTATTGGTTAATAATAATTAATACTTCCATATGCATAACAAAATTCTGATCGAATTACTGATCAGTGATGGCGTTGAAAGGAAAATACTTAATCTATTATTACATACTTTTTGATCAGGAACGTCATTTCAGATTTTTTAAATCACCAAAATTAAGATAAGCTGCAATTGAATTATTTCAGCAAAATTGATGGAACATTTTCGAATTTATTGTATATATGATGCAATAACTAATTTGATATACAGAGATCGGATACATATCAGCGATATTTTGTGCGAATTTTCACATTAATTAATTACTTAAAAATAAATTAACGGCGAGCGAATTATTGAACTGATTGAAATAAAATTTTTGCATTTTGAAACGACAAATACAAAAATATAACTAAAATTTGCGATGCATACTGTTTTTGAGATAGCGTTAAACGATAATAAAGGTGGGCCTTTCCAATATTTTGTTTCGTTTAACGAACGAATTCTGCGAATTTCGATCATAGTAGAGACAATCGATAAACATTCCATTTATAAATGTTTATCGAAGACGTAAAGGCATTTTATTTATTGAGAAACATCTTTGTCTCGCATTTCTAAAAAAATAATGGCGCATACAGGACCATTGATTTTGAAGTGGCACTAGTCACTCGGATATATTGAGAGAGAAATCGACTTCATGTGTTGCTAAAGTATAAGATTTTTTTCAAATTTCATTCAAATAGTACAACTGAATATTCTATTGATTATTAAAATATTCATATATTTGAAAATCGGGAGTATAGTTCGATTAAGAACCCTGGTCTGAGCAACCATCAGTAATGAAGAAGACAAGGAAGAAAAACATTAGTCCTTTTTTTATGAATGTGTATATTTGATGAAGACAATTAAGTATGACAAAGTAACATAGAAAAATCTTACAAGTATGTCTGTAGAAACACTTGTATTAAAAGATCGTTTTAGAGTAATGGCATTCAATACTTTTATGTGGGTTCTATGAAAAGACCAAAATTACCGGCGGGAAAAAAATCGTGTAATCATTAAATTCATAACTATGCCCAAGAATAAATATAAACAGTATTTTTACCTGTGTGAAACTGCGACGACAGTGAAAATTCTAACATTAGAGGCTTGCTCTCCTCTATCTCCATACCTTCCATAACCTGATAACACAAAAATAATTAATCTTTCAATGATCCATGTCAAATAATCTGTAAATATCAAAAACAAACACGAACCTCAACATCGCTAGTTTCGTCGTCATACTGCTGAGTGATAGCAGGTGATCCCGATGGAGATGAAGACACAAGATACGTTTCATCAACGTCCAACTCTTCCTCCTCGGAGCAATAATCGTCACCGTTGCTCTCACTGCAGAATTTCATTTCTCCTCGTTCTAGCGCTTCTAAACTCTCGGGGCGCACCATAGCTTTACGTATGGCCTGAGGATCTTTCCGGGACCACTTTTGCACTTCTTCGTCCATCTTTCCAACTTTCGAAGGGTTCATAGCCCATAAGCATCCTTTTTGAAATAAAACGATATTGTAAATAAACGATTAAATCAAAACTAACAATGTAATCGTTAAAAACGTACCTTTTCTTTGTCCACCATTCGTGGAAGGTTTCTCAATCTTTTCGAAGCATTTATTTAAACTAAGATTATGCCTCACAGAGTTCTTCCAGCCGTTGGGCGCCGTTTTGAAATATGGAAAATGTTGACTGTAACAGAAATAAATATTTATTTAATAAACATATACTCTATCGCTATAATCAGTTACTGGTAACATCATTTCATTAGTCAGTCTTGACATAAAGTTTCACTATATAAATAAGATTTATGTGTCATCTCTTTCCTCTTATTGATGAATATTAACGAAATTAAATAAATAGTATTTTAAAACATAATTTAACTCACCACATAAAATTGTAGATTTCGGCAACTGGTAGGCTGCCTGTCCTGGAGTTTTTGAGTGCCATTGCAATCAGACACGAATATGAATAAGCCGGTTTTGGGAATTCGACACAATAGGGTGCCAGTTTATTATTGGAGATGTATTTGGTGGTTTCATTGTTAGAATTTGAACTATTGATTGTTGTAGATTTAAGTATCTGCCTATTATTATTTAAAGTGCTGTTGTCTATTAGTATTGTCGCCGAATTCTTGTTGGAGCCATTCAATAGCGCTCTGGACTGCTGATGTCCCAGAATCTGTATATTTCCAGATATGATCGTCTGAGGGCCGTTTTGTGTCTTGATGAAGTGCGTACCGTTCACGTTCTGGCTGATGCAAGTGCGTCCGTTGACATGATTCGCCGCTTTGATCTTTAAAGCTTGAATGGTGTGCGCCGGCAAGATCACGTGATCTTCATCGGCAGTGTGATTTTCTTCCTTTACCTCGCTCTCCTTCTTGATGACTATATATTTAGAATTGGGTGTAGATTCCTCTTCGTAACATACGTCGTCATCCGATTCTAGCACTTCCACTTTGATGGTCGTTGCGATGAGCTCTTTCGAATTGACGGGCGACAGCGTTCGCTTCACTTCCGCCGGACTCGGCGACCTGCTTTGCGAATAGTTGCTGCTCGGCGACATCAACAGACTCGGAGAATCGCGCTCTTTTTTGACCGGCGATTCTGAGAATATCGAAGGCATCACAGAGTTCGGATTGACCATAACGGCGTTAGCTTCAGAACCGTACAGATCGAGACTATGTACAAAACTTGAAGAACTATGAGAATTAGAATTGCTGCCTGTTATCCATGTAGTGGCGTTGTCCATGTCTATATCTAATAACGGCGGCAAATCGGAAAAACTGACGCCGAAGGTGTCCTAAAACATTATTATAATTAATGTAATGCAATTTATTATTGAGGTAAGACTTGAAGATTGATACATACAGAAAAATCTGCACTACTGCCTAGATCCGTGGCCATTTCTGATTTTATGTCTATGTCCAGCATGTCCTGGAGGGAATCTGTTATATACAAATCCATGATGCCACATCCAAAACGATCCTAAAAATAAAAATAATAAAATATTACTAATGTAAATTCCAAATAAAATTATTTAAATATTATGTAGATTGGCATGCATTGTTCTTTATTATTTCCTCTCTTCAGTCTATTTAAGTGAAAAATGTTTTTTTTTTCTACATTTTTTTTTAGAAAATAGTTACATCGCGCATACATTTCACGGATCGTCAATTTGAAAGAGTATGTATATTCATGAAAATTACGCATAGACACACGAGAGGCGAAACCATTCCCATTAGCATGTTCGTCCCCAAGAACTGGTATTTTGATGCAGGTCATGCAATCTAACTCGGTCTCGGACACAAAGGAAACGAACGATCGGACGGAAGGGCGGGGCGAGGGGCGGAGGGCACAATGAAATACCTCTGCAAGGAACCAGTTTCCTAACTTCGTAAAGTTGGATGCACATCGACGAGTAAAAGAGACAGGCGCGGGCGAGTTTACGTGGGCATCGAGAACGGTTCGTTTCTGACTCGAGAGATCAAAAGAAGCGACGTTATTTGTGCGTAGTTTGAAACTAAACTAATCGACGGTGACCCGATCGGGAGAGAAAATTTCTCAGAAATCCGTATATGTACATTTAGAGGAGTCACTTGAAATACCAAAATAAAATAAATTGTTGATTGGCACTTGGGCTCATCGAAATATCCACCCTTCGTTTATAAGACAGATGAAATTCCTACAGGGCATCTCTTCTAGAAACCGATAAAATTCTAAAAATACGACGTCATAAAGCGCGAGTTCATCGCACGGCGCTAGTTACGTGAGCGCCTTTATGAATGATGATGATGAATTACATAAGCCCCGACGTGAAAAATAGCACGCGAGAAAGCAGAATGCAAAGCGTTCTGAAAACGGCAAAGTTTACTAACAAACCGGGGCCGAACGAGTTCAAATCTTGACCTGTGTGGCGCTCCAGATCTGACGTTCCGAACGGGATACTTGTTTGGAGTTTCCTTTGTTGTGAACAACATAAGCCACGACACCTGTGTTGTTTACGTCCACGAATAGGCTTCACACACTATAGCACGCAATGCTAATTTTATCGGCATAGTTTCCAATACGAATAAAGAGCATTTCACAGAAATTTGAAATAAAACTAAAACATTTCTCAATGCGCGGCTTGAATCGCGCGCGCGCACAAAGATTCGTCGAAATTTTGACACCATTTTTATATAGAATTTTAATATTTTCACAGAAATTTAAAATAAATTAGCGCGAAAAAATCTCACTGCGCGGCTTAAATCGTGCGTACGCGATTATATTCGTCGGAATTTTGATCCGATTTTTATATACACCTTAAAAAAAATTCAAAAATATATATGCTGTTAAATAGGCCTCAAAACTAAGCTACTTTTATTAGCATTGTTTCCAATACAAACATATTTTTTTAAATAAAAATTAAACATTTTTTTAATGCGCGGCTTGTCGAATCGCACGTTTATTAATAAGTCATTAGATTCGTCGAAAATTAACACCATTTTTATAAGGAATTTAAAATTTTCTTGAAATGTAAATGAAAATTTTTACAGAAATTTAAAATTAAACAACATGAAACACTTCTCACTCCGCGGCTTGGAATCACGCTCAGATTTTTACAAATACGACATATGAAAATTTGTAACACTCAAAATTAACATATGACACGCTTAAAAATGTCTAATAATAGATCAAAAGTAGTACAAAATTTCTCGCGGTGCAGCTATTTGTTCTCAATAATTTTTCATACAAAACCACATTAAACGAAATAACGGTAAAACATTGGAATAACTTAACCCTTACAAGTCCACAGGCATGTATGTCATGCCCAAAATGGTTTTACCATTGCAGTCCAAATGCATCTATGTCATGCACAATATAATTTCTATTTTCTAAAGCCTTTTTGAATGACTTGATGATAAAATTTCCAGTATTTTATTTCATTACTTATTTAAGTTATCTATGATTCTCAATCTAAAATGTTTTATCGTTAAATTTATTATAATTTACTTTTCAAAAACGATATTTAACTAGTACAATTATGTCTAACAGAAGAGGACTTTCATAAGTAAGAAATAAGATGTAACATATACATATATGAACGAATAATAATATTATAGTATTTGCATTGAAGGACAAAAATCGACGTGATGTGTGCAAAAGGCGTGGCTTATCAAATATGTACTATTCCTATATTATGTAAAGAAAAACAAGTTTTTTTTAAAACGTGATCGAAAATCTATCATAAGATGGACCAAACATCAAGTATGTAAATATGTAAGTAGTTGTAATGTAAATATAATATATAAATATATTTAGTGTTTCATATATCAAAATAATAACAAAAACAATAAATTATGTGCGATTAAAAATATGTTATATAACTAAATACTATTTACAAGGATAGAACGAAACGTTATTTCGTGTATTTTTTTCAGGTAGTGTTCCCAACATCTGGAACGGATGCAGGGTATACCCTAAATAAGCTATATATAAATAATAGGTAAGACGTGATTAAATAAATTGGACTGCAGTGGATATAATAATAAAAAATATTGTACTGCAAAGTATAAATATAAATGCATAATGGAATTTCTAACACAAAAAAATTTGCTAGGCGATATAAACATAAATTATAAAAATATGAAGTTATAAATATTCCATTATTATTCTTAAACCCTTACCTGTCATGCCCGATCTAACTCGGAAACTTGTATTTTGTGAATTCTCATTTCAAAAATCAGCAAATTTCTCGAGAAAATTATTAGTTTTTTTTTGTTAAAAATTAAATTTGTACGAATATTTTTAATGTTTTATAACGGCTGCATAGAAAGGATGGGTCCGTGCAAGACGTTTTCGAGTAATTTTTAAAAATCTACTGAGACCGGGAAGTCGTTGAAAATGCTATCAAACATGACATGGATATTTTAAATATATTCAAAAATGATGTAATATATACAAAATAGAGCAATACAATTTTAAATATATTCAAAAATGATGTAATATATACAAAATATAGTACAGTAAAACCTCGATATAACTGACAAAATTTCCGGACAAGTGTGAAAATTATTAAAAACATCCTGTTAATGTTATGCATGTTTAAATCCAAATGTCACCGATTGTAAACAATGTTCTGCGCATGATAACACGTCATACCTCTAACTGTATACTTATATATATAAATAAATTTGATAATAAATGTTTTTGTGAAATAAACGTGAAATAAAGTTTTTTAACTACTTCATCATTGTTTTAAAATGACATAATATTTTCAATCTATTCATGGAAATTTCACTAACAATGTATTGTGCTGTTTATTTTTTTACTAAAAAACACATTTGGAAAACCTATTTTTATACTCACCCGCATTAGTACATTATTTCGGGGTTGTTTTAAAAATATATTTATTGGTTGTAGAAGTATTCTTGATAGATTGGAATGGTTGGATGTTCAAGAAATATTGAAGATTAATGTTTTAGTATTTATATATAACTTTTTTAATAAATATTTAATAAGAAATAAAGCTAAATTTAATACAATAAAAAGAGAAAAATCAGGGATAGTTAGGTATAAGAAAACGAGTACTGCCAGGGGAATAATGTATGAAGGTGTAAATTCGTATAATAATATTCTTAAGACAATCCGCAAATATAAAAATGTAACGGTTTCCCTCAATGGAATAAAGAAACACCTTCCCGCATTAAGAAATAAATTATATTATTAAAGTATTTTTTTTATATTTTATAGTTTTGATAAAATTTGTTTAGTGTATATTAGCTTAACATATAAATAATTTATTATTAATCGATTAATATATTGAAATAAATGAAAACATATATCAGCACAATATACTATTGGTAAATAAGTCAATGACTAACAAGTTCTGGGTTCGATTCCCACGTGTTTTGCAATATTTTGTTAATTCTGACAAAATTTGTGAATTTTATAATTATAATTTCAAACGGTCACAGATTAAGTTTTTCTAGATTTGGTCACTTCGTGCATATATGCTATCAAAAAAGATTAAATAAAGAGTATTTATATGACATATACACTTAAAACCATGCACTCAAATATTACAATATTCACCAAATCCAGTTATAAATTATTGAGAGATGACCATTACAAGCTCTATAATTACATACGGTTGCAAAACCTGAAGCTCGATCCAAAAATAAGATGCCATAAGACATTAATAAAAAAACATGATCTGGAAAGGTTGATCCAATATGAAATAAATATTAGATAGATATAAATGCTGCTGCTTATTCAGTCTTACCGCAGATACACGTCTAACCCTACTGAGGCACAACGAGAAAGTTTTCATATTCTTGTAATATTATCGGAGAAAGTGTGCCAATACTTGCAAAATTAAAGATAAGGGGTAGTACAGTACTTTCGTTGAAATAAACGCAATCATTTTCTAAATTGCCATCTCGTTTTGAAAGCGAGCTCATACGTTTATGCAAGCATATCCAAAAATGCGAAAACACGTCGACTCGCATGTATATGGGTCAAGCGAAAGAAGAGAACAGGTGTCTGAAATTAAATATCCAAGGACCACCTTTCGACAAAACCGGCATGTGCTGCTCTATAGGGGCAGATGTCTTGCGAGAGGTGAAATAAAAAAGAGAATAACCAGCCAACTCTTGTGACGCAACTCTAGAGAAATATTCGCGCACTACTCCTTTTTTATCCATTGCGAAAGTGCTCTCGATCGCATGCTGTAACGAGAGAGGAGTCAAGAAAAGTGCATCTGAGCTGTGCAGTGTTGCAGTGCGAAAACGTAAAACACGAAACCGGCCCTGCGCTCGTATGAATGGAGCGGAGGTTTGTTTTGAAACCGGCTATAATAGTACACATACTCACTACGCGAGTACTTCCGTCGCGTGCGTTAATTCCGTCCGCCGCGAAAGAATTGAATAACATTGTGGAATGGGACACAAAACATTCGAGCAAACAAAGCCGTTCATTTAAAATGCAAAATCGAATAGTAAAACAATAAAAAGTGCATTTATGAAAAACAGAAACGATGCAAAAGAACTTTAAAAAAATCGTGGCTTCAGAATAAATACGCAAAAACTCACTATCTTAAAATATTAAGACATACAGATCAACATGTACCAATTTATTGAAACATGAACAACGAATGATAATGGAATATGAGCAAAATTTGGGAGTTTCGAAATTTAGACAATTCCTAATAATTATCTATTATATGCAATGATTTTCAATCTCAAATATTATTTTTAGATAATTTGTAAGGAAAATTTGATACTAAATCATTCACCCCACTTTCCTATAATTTCATTGAATTACTAATATTTTCGTCACATCAGCGCTTTCCACATATCAATAAACCATATTATTTATATTGTTACCTTTCTCAAATCTTAACAAAAAGTTTGTACCATACGAGTTCACACACTATCCGTATTGGTGTAATGTTGATAACCTTCACCATATTTGGACTTATTGTCAAAAGCCAATTAAAAGAATACTATTTTGTCACGGCCCCCCTAAAACCCATTTAGTTTTATAGTACAGTTGTTTTTGTTGTAGCTCTATAGCTTTGTTTTGATAATATTTTTAAAAAATGTGATTATCGATGAACGACTATATTTTAAAATATTTTTCTGTTTATATATAATTATCATCTAGAAACAGAAAAATTTTTAGCTTCGCGGTTTAATATGATATGATAGAGCAGATAGCCATGATAATTTTTTAATCAATAAAATATTTTAAAATATCGATTCGTTCATCGAAAAATTACACATTTTTAAAAACTAATTTTTAAATTATATAAATATATATATTTATAAATACTCGATCAATTTTATTTTTAATTGATAATAAACAATTACCAACCAAACGCCTTTCAAGCGAAACTTGATACATCAAAGCACTTTCAACCTATAATATCTAGGAATGCGCCATTATGCGGATAATTAACGGACACGTTAGTGACTGAGAGTTGCCAAACTCAAGGTCAAATGACATAAGTTCAATTCTGATTTTCATACTCGAATACATAAAAAGAATATTATTTTTAACTCACGTTTAATAATCAAGATTTATATTATAGATAAAAATAAATAAAAAGAAACTGCATTCTCATAAAATATATACGTTACATTCCACTTCGAATAAATCTTCCCCCTTTCAAATTTCCCCCCACACCTAGGCTAGATTGGTTTATTGATAAATAAGCAATTTACCGCTTAATACGCACGTTTCTATTTTGGACTAAAAATATTTTAAAATAATTTTATTATAAATAAATATATTTTATTATATAAATATGATAGTACGTGCATGTGCCTATTATTTATTTTATCCAAATCTAATAACCTACATATTTTTCACACAACTCTCTTGTGTTATTAATATATAAATATAATAAAAAGCTAGAGTCGAACCGACGATAAAATTATATGCCGAAAGATAAACTGTGGTAGATAACGTGAGGTCGAATCTGGTTATAAAAAGACCACAAAACGCGACAGCTGCAAACTCGAGCAAAAAATAGTTACGTTGAAGTTATGATATGCACATTTTTTCTAAAAGTTTAGCTGCATATTAATAAAGTAATTCTAATAATAATAATTTTAGATATATGAACTATGTAATCAAATAGGGATATAAATACACACTTATTCTTATTTCATTCATGCGAACACTATATAACCTTTTTATTAATTGATACTTGATTTAATATATTAATTGATAACTTTTATATTTAAAATATTATTATTGCTTTTCAACGGTTACATAACTGGTATATATATAATACATATATAAGTACTTATATATATGTGTGTAGTATTATAACATTAAATTTAAGGCAGGCTGCATACAGGCGTTTTACTGCCTAAAAACGAAGGGTGGCCAAATTGAACGAGGGGGAAAGTACGATGAGCTAAAGGGGGGATGAGTTCTGTGTAGAATCGACCCATTCTAGCGCCACAAAACACGGGGTTGAATGTCAGCCTATAACGCCAGTTATAATACAGACAATCGTTTCTATATATTTCTACTATACCAACTACCTATCTATCTATTATACGGTGCATAAGTACGCGTAATATGGATTTGACCCATTTCAAGAACAATGAACCAACTGCACTCGATTCAAAATTCGTGAAACAGAAATTCACGCCGATCGAAGGCAATGCCCTTTCCGGATTCAATGTTATCAGAGTGGGGGCATAAACAACAACAAGCATAGATGATATCGAGTGAAGAGGTATAAAAAATGTTGATAATGAAGGCAAATATAGAAGATTTTTGATCGAAATATCATACATATTTTTCTAAAAAAAGAAAGATCTAGCGTGCTTATTTTCAAAAATATTTTTTTCGACAACATAGTAAATGAGGAAATTAATGGCACAGAAAGGTTTTTGTACACAGTCATCTCGTTGATATTTATTAGTAGGTACATACTTTCGTATTAGGATCAGCGTATAAAGTATTTTTAGAAGTACCTGAATGTAAGGAAAATTGTTTAAAAACATATTCTTTTTTGAAACACGAAATATGCATTAACAGATATATATAATACATGTCGGCAACTTCAGTCGAAAATTGACCTGCTTGTTTATCACATTTCAAAAAAAAATACAAAGACTACAATATTTACTACATATTTATTTGAGATCTTAAAATAAAATTTCCGACTCTGGAATCTTTGAATTTTTTAGCAAAATTCGCAAGCATATTCGCAACATTCAGCAATATATTACAGCATAAATTTAACAATCAAGCACCTCGACTTTGGATGAATAGACATTATGTTTTTAGCCATTTTTATCATCAATTAATAAAAAAAAAAAAAAATAATGACAATACCGGTATTATTGCAATGTGGGTGTATATATATAAAAATATATAATTTAATTTACGTAGTTTTCAGCACGTTTAGATTTTGTTTATTTGTATAATCTTTTTAACTTTTTTTTCGATTTGTAGTCACAATTTTTTTACATGAACACCGAGTGTACACCACCGGAGCGCTTGTATTTTTTTTTTAAAGGAAAGATTGAGTATATACAAAAATGCACATTTTCTTCAACATACTGCAATTTAATTCCCCAATATTTTTATCTGCATACCTCCATTTTTTTATAAATGCAGATTCCATCGATAAAACACATATTTCTTCTTGTTTTGCTGTCTATGAATTCAGAGTGTGCGATTCAATAGCCAGAGTTACTAGTGGAGTACTAATTTTAAAAATGCTGTATCACTAACGCCTTGAAACCACAAAGACTACACTCTGTTTTTTCAACATAGTAACTTTGAGGTCTATCCATTTCGTCATTATTGAAAAAGAGATGAAAACTTTGGGTGTACGTCCCATCAATTTGCTCTAAAATTAGAAATATTACTATATTTTTTTATATTGAAATAGTGAAAGTTATAAGTTATCAATCGTTATCATTTACGTAACTATACATAGCGATAACAATTTGTAGACGTCCGTGCGCTGCGAGTGTCGGAATAACAATGAAGCAGTTGGAGCGTATATGACAACTTTGCTCGGCGCAAGCGGACCAATTAAATACCGTTGTGAAACACGAGATAAGCCTCAAAGTGACTATGTTAAATGAAACGAAGTATGCATACAAACGAAATTCCATATATAATATACTATTTTTATTATCATTGTGCTTTTATCTTCATAATAAAGTTTTTAAGCCATTTTTTAATAATATAATTGTTATTTAAACATAAGGTGCTTCTTAAAATTCACATTTAAAAAATATATTTTTTTAACGACTATTCGGTACATAAAAGATTTCCCTTTTTATGAATTACATCTTTCTTAAAATAAATATCTTCAGTTTTGATGTAAATTTTAAAGATAATTAAAAACGCTAGCACACTTTTAACAGCATTTGATTTGTACAAACTTTTGTCATATGAAAGCACGAAGCGCGTTCATATGACAAAATTTTGATTAAAAATTTATCTGATAAATCTCTGTCCAATTTACTATGACTACACGCGGTATGAGCGCTAAAAAAAAGTAATTATTAAATTAATAATAAAATGGATATTGAAATTTAAACGTTGTTTTATATCGTAAAATATATTTAGAATAGCCGCCGATTAATCATTTAAAATGACAGGGGATAGAGCATTGTCACGTGATGATAAGAACAGGCATTTAGTTTTTACAACCCTCTTTGAAATAAAATCGCCGATTTTGACACAATAAATTTTTAGTAAAAGTATATCTAAAAACTACTCTTCTGTGTATTTTAGGTAAAAGTTGCTAATCCAATAAATCAGCTCGATGCTGTGACAATGTGGTTACAATGACCTCTGCTCGAGGCATTCGCTTCGGATTGGGCGCAAGAGTTAAATGGTTCATTATATTTTAAGCCTGCGTCCAGTTTTGTGGTCGATTAAAGCGCATATTTTCGAAATCAACCGGTTAGCTCCACGATGGATGCAGGCACGTCGTTGGCGTAAACCACAGAGACCACGCTGTGTTTACATTTTAGCAATGAAAGGACTTTCCACGCGACCGATACTGTCTGAGAGAAAGGAGAAAATCGAGCCATCTGAGACATACTCCACCCCCAACCCACGTTAGTGTAGGGTACGTATCACGGAGTTTTTGCTGGTACTTCTGCTGCTGCTATCGATCCGTGGCTAGCCGCCACTGTTATTACTCTCTTTGGTGCACGTGTAAAATTCGCGTCCGAAGACAAAGAGACGATGGGAAGACAAAGAACGGCCAGAGAGTCAACGTACCGCGGAGAGATGCTAGATCGGCGCTGCTCTATGAATAGTAGTACCATAAATGAATAATTCTCGGGCGGCAATGGCATTGAACGAGACTATCCGACGACGGCAAGTTCATGGGCACCGAGCCTGGCCTCGCCAGCACGACCAGTGCCGTACGCGAGCTCTATAATACCACGTTTTTGTACGCATTGTTGTCGTATACGACATTTAGATCGTATTAGCGATTCGCGTTTTTGCAGAGGTATGCAAAGTGACCTATCGTGGTCGAGCGTTATTTTTTCTTCTACTTAAAACTTTTGCGATTGTTTCAGATTTGATACCACGTCCTATTCCAAGAAATCGATCATCAAAACTTGGAAGGACGGGTCATTCTCATGAGTTAGACAAAACTACAATTGCTTTGATCTTTCAATGACAGCTTTAATGTGCAAGTCTTGTCTGATTATTATATTCATATTATCGAATAATTCTCAAGAAAGATTTTACAGTTCAGTTTCAGAATACCGAAGAAATAAAAATTACACAATCAATGTAATTACAGACTCATGCACTTCCGGAACTTCCTATTTAGAAACTGGCATGACATATGCATGCATCACTATATTGTATATTCATAATTTCTGGATTATTTAATAAGTGGCAGTAACGATACTGCCAACTTACAGAATAATATAAAATTCGTATTATAGTTGCAAAAAATGTAGCTCGCTGTCACGAGATACCGCAGCTAGCCGGCGTGCATATTCAGGACTCGAATGAACCAGAGAAAATTCGATCTTTTATTTGGCAAAATAAAAATGTGATTTAGTACTAGGAAACGTTGAAATGTATCGCTCAGGGGCTAAAAGTCAATATATCTGCTATTAGTAAACTTTCGCACGTGTGCATTTGACAGTTGGCACAATGTGTTTGATCTTTAGAGGATATAATTATTAATTTTAAAGTACTACAAGATTGTGACACAAGTTCATCCACAAGATTCAAATTCTCACAGAAAACGATAGACTGCCCTGACCACTTACACGCTCGCTAGTTAATACAATTAACCGCTTAATGGAATACTTTTTCAAGGACGAGCCTTTGGAGTGAGTGCCTTCTACGCTTCCTACAGATCTGCGATAAGAACCTGAACACTTACGGCTCTCGTGAGAAGCTATGAATACGTGGCATTTTTTCCATCGTCTTCTGATCCAAAACTCAAACAGGTGCCCCCCGGAGAGACAACAAACGGCCGATATGGCACGAAAGGGTCCCTCTATCAAGGTCCGCCACTTGTTGCCGCTTTCACTGAAAAACTACGTGTTGAGCGCGCGGAACGACTGAAAGCGACCCGTTCCGCGTAATTTAACAACTCAGAAGTCCTGCCCTAGCTGGGGAAAGAGAAGAAGGGCATCCGCGCGGAAACGACTCCGCCGAGTTTCCACAACAAAAGCTGAATAAAAAGAAACACCTGCCGGCTCGGCGATAACCGACCACTATGCGTGTCTTCGGAAGTCTTTGTTCCTATATGCAAAGCGGGGCAAAGTTTTTAGCGGCCCCGTATTAGGCGTCGTTGTTATCCACTAAAATAACGGTTAAGTACTACTTGCACCGAAATGATTAATCGACGCGACAAATGCGCTTTCAGAGTTGAAAAATCACGCGGTAGAGAAAACTGGGAGGTTCTTTGTTCATCGGCTTCGAAGAGCGAACAGCGAGTACGTGCAGAGCTTCAAGATCTCGGAAATTTCACACGGCTCGAGAGAACGATGCTTGCACGCACTGGTGCATATAACATCGACTCGCAACACACTTACATAACACACAATATGTTTTATAAATAAGTGTATTGAAACGCGGGAAACTCGTGTATTTAACACTACGTTGTACTAAAAGGGATATGATGAAAGCAAAAACTATAAAAAAAAACTGGCTAAAGTCAGCAGTGTCTACCCTGAAGTGTTCTAACATATTTTTTGTTAACTGTCATTAATTTTGATAGTAAGAAAAAAATGTAATTCAGTTCGCCTTATAAAGGGTTATCCAACTTCAATTTCCAAACCAAAAAAAACAATTAAATAGCCGCCTCTAGACCTTTCGCAGCAACCGATCCTTTCGATGACTTTTTCGTACATTTCGGGCGGTGGTATTACGGCTATAACTTTGCGGAACTTGGTTTTTATGTGATCCAATATGTTTCGGGTTTGTCGGCGTAGACGCGACTCTTAGCAAAACCCCACAAAAAAGAATCCAACGGCGTTAAATCACATGATCTTAGTGGCCAGTTGACGTTACCAAAACATGAAATAATGCGACCTGAGAACTTTTTACGCAAAACATCCAACATTGCACCCGATGTATGGCAAGTTGAGCCGTCTTGTTGGAATTTTCCACGTGTCTTCCACATCAATATCTTCGATTTCGTGCCAAAAATAATCGATTATCATGCAGTTATATAGCGCTCACCATTAAATATTACAGTCCAACTTTCATCGTTTTCAAAAAAAGTAAGACCCAATGACGCTGCCTGGCCACAATGGGCACAAAACAGTCACTTTTTGAGCATGTAATGGTTCTCGTGCAACACATGAGGATATTCTTCGCCCCATATGTGGCTATTTTGGTTATTAACATACATAAAATTTTTTAGAGAAAACTTTCTTCAGCATCAACTTTCTGCTGCTCTAACACCCAGTTTGCGTAAATTATTCATTGTCAATAATTTTTTGACTTAAGTACTGTTATCTGAATTTTATACGGGTATAGGTGAAAGTCCAGATGCAAAATGCGCCAAAGGGAGCCATAAGAAAAGCTCAAAATCCGACGAATCGATAATTCCGGGTCTTCGGCCACACTTTTATTTACAGCAGCAATATTCTGGGCTGAATGGGCGCCACGATGATGCATAGGCTGAACCCTATCTCCAACGCTTCAAATGTTTTCACTACGTTGCGAATTTTTTGCTCAGTAGAACAATGAAATTGACCATTATCTTCCTATAAATTTCGATCCACAGTTCGTAAAAAATTATAATTTCTTAGTATCAATTAAGCGGTCCATTTCGTAAATGTGTTGTAAAATAACATTCAACACTTTAAACACGCGTGATTATTGACAACTGTCTGATTTACAGTGTTGCCAACATAGGAAACTCTAATTGGATCACCTGCATCATCATCGCTATTTATTTACTTGCATATATTGAACAAAATAAATGTTTGGTATCTACTACAAGTGGCAAATAAAAAAAATATATTTTTTCTATGAACATAAAATGTTGTATTTATTTATTAACTATCAATTTTTGGTTGTCATTACTATTATAATATGATATTTTACGACGATTTTAGATTTCAATATTACAAAAACATATTTTAAAAACTACTCAATTATGTCACTCTTTTGAGATTCACTGAGGATGGTAATTTATATGCCCACGCATACAATATTCATTAATAAAGATTTGTGTAGATGTTTCTATGCTCTTTTATACTCAGCTAATAATATGAAACATATACCCTATAACTTAATATTACTTAGTTTTAGTTTTGTTTAGCTCTTATTTTACAGGTCGCTTGGCCTTCGCTTTGATATTCACTATATCTCTCGCTCAAAAGTAAATTATGTTGATTAGAACTGTTTTCTTTGGAATTCAAACATACGAAATAATAACAAACGACGTCGAGTGAAACGAAGATATGTTTTAAGAATGCACTGCACATGGCCAGGCAGGGTTACCAGACGTCCTCGATTTGGAGGACGTGTCCCAATTCCACAGTCGTCTGCAATTTATCTCTGGAATATTTCTACATAATCATGTGGCGCGACTTTTAAGTCAAAAATATATCTTAGAACGAAATCATCTACTTTTTTTTTTTTTTAAATTTCGTACTTTTCTAGAACGATTTGACCGCTCTGCGATTGTAACGAATGTCCATTTTCGTCGGAAATTTTCCCACACGTCACCCCGGGTCGAAGAAGAAGACGCGGGGGCCGCAGGTGAAGCCCCTCGAAAAGTTTATCGGCCCCCGAGCCGATCGTTAGTCCAAGACTATTTTCGAGCGCCTACCGATCTGCCAATTTCGGGCGACAAAAATACGTGCGTTTTTATTTTGGAATATTCTAAAATCAGGTAACGCACCGACCGACCGTCCGCTTCTCGGAACAAAGGTGAGCGCACAATTAATACCCTGTGGATTCTCTACCTGTCGGTTATCAGGCGCGGGGAACGCATCGTGAGAACTAACGACCGTTGTTGCGCAACGGAATACTAGAAAAAAAAACTACGGCAATGGGAGAAGTCTTTCCTAAGCGGCAATACGCGAGTAGATTCGGTCGCATGAAATGTAAATATTGTGAAGTAGTGCGTCCAACAAGTTTGACCCAAATTCAGTTACCAGGTTACCTCCTTGGGACCTTCGAGAGAGAAGGTCGAAATGAATTTCGTACACACAGATGCAGGACAAACAAAAATAGCCGTAAGAGCACAGGTCTCAATCAAGATTTTCTGGCGTTTTTCATTCAGCTACCCTTGAGTCATAATTTTACAATAACAATTTAAATAACCACACAAAAATAAAAAAATATGTAAATATACATATAAAAATATACTACTAATATAAAAATTTGAAACCTTCTACGAGCATATGTAGTTTTTTCTTCTTATTTTTAAACTACATTGCTGATTTATATTATTGTGATTATCTACACATTTTCCATTTTATCTAGTACTTTTGAAGTATATTTTGAAAGCGGAAATTTTTATTAATTTAAGGGTGAATAAGTTGTTATTATTATTATCGTTCATTATTTTTTCAGATTTACAACCAAGTTCTTTTAAATACGATAAATAAGATTTTATCGAAATGATGGGTGAATCTATTTTTGATATTTTGGCATTTAGAATAAATTTCTTATATATGTATATATACAAATAGTGACGAGTACGTCAGAGTATAATATCAACTGTCAAATTTAGAGCAAAATCAATACACCACATATAAATGAAAGCACACACCAAAAAAATGAGATTTTATTCACATTATTAATTTTTTTTTTATTTTAAAATAATTTTAACGTTTTTTATGTAGCAATTAATTGATAAAAAAAACACAGCGACAACCAACGAAACAATAATCTATTGGTTTTGTCACTTTATTTCTACATTTTATAACATGGTTATTTGGCCACACAGTGAGATATTCCAGTTTTCCTTTAAAAATACAGTTTTTTTTAATCTTTAATTTAAATAAATATCACAACTCATTTAGCTGCTTAGCGAAAATTTATAGGATTTTTGAATACAATCCAAATTTAATCAGGTAGTACGAAAAATTACATTTATTTGTCTACACTTTTTTACACTTCTCGCTAATCGATCAAAACTAAATCGTTTGTTTTGTATATAATTCGTTAGAGAAAATGTTTGTTCACATATTTATGTGCAGATGAAATTTCTTTAAAATAAGGAAATTTAAATTATCTAAAAGAAATAAAACTCCAGTTTACTTTCATTCGTTGAAGAGATTCATATTTAAAAAAAATAATACTAAATCAAAAGGATATTGAAGCAGACGAGTGTTCATGGAAATATAAAAAGCCTCTCATTTAATGCATTATAAAAATAGATTTTTAGCAACACTAGTATTTTTTCAAACATATACTTACAAAATGGAATTTTATGAATATCTACTCTATGTTGCGTTTTAATAATATGAGTTTCATATTCATTCATAACTTCGAAAAATGAAAAAAAAGATTTACCTTTTAACTTTATATCTTTCACTAGAGATGTGTCTAGCAAAAACGACAATTGAAGAAATCATTCCGAAATTACCAGCTGAATTCGCCTTCAGCCAAAATGCGCAAAAATAGAATGACTTTTGATAAGTTTTGTAAAATTTAACATTTTAGAGCAAGTCTACCTGTAAAGGGTTATAATTATTGATACATTAACATACGATTTGTCTAAACCAGATGAAAATCGACAGTTTTTTTTTACATTTTGTAACAATATTTAGCTAAGTGTCATTTTTAAATGTCATTTTTATTACCATATAATAAAAATGACTTTCAAAAACACGTTAGACGATGATGTTTTTTGCTATTGTTCAAGTTCTATACTTTATATTTAAGGCTGTTATTTTGTTTTAAATAATAATTGCGGTTTTTATTTTCTGTGTGCATTTTTCAGTGTATGTTAGTAACATTTAATTCAGATTTATTGTATGACTATTGAATTAAATATAAAATTGATGCGGAATGGAACATTTTTTGTACGAGTTCTAAACAGTGCTTTTGTCGTATGGTATTGCGCCACGGTGTGCGCCGGTGTCTGGCACGTTTGTTTATACTTACTTAGTGGCATTTAATACCAAACGTGCAACCAGGGAAAATGTAATAAATGTTATATGGTATTTGTTCATTATTATTTTATAATGTATTTAAAAATAAATTATAGAAAAAAACCAGCGATTTTCAACGTTTTAATAAAGCCTTGATTTTATGTACGGCGATAGCGCTCAAAGGGTTAATGAACCACTTCTAAACGACTAATGAAGATGAAGGTCTTTTAAAGTTGACCAATAACGACCAAATCACGTACAACAATACATAAAAAATAGGCATTAGTTGTCCAACAATTCTGAATTACATTTAACAACTAGGAGAATAAATAAAAAAAAACTAGACAAAATGAATGAAAATTAAAAAATACGCTTCTTTTACACAACAAAAAAAATGATTTCTTGATCGTATTGTAACGATGAACAGAAAGCCGTCTGCAAAATATCCAGACAAAATTAAAGCACCAAAGCATGTTATTGCAACACCGAAATTACACTGAAGTTTCGTGATAAGCGTAATTGCCAAGAAGTCGACAAAATGCATTGGTCGATTGGGCTAAGAAATATGTTCCTATCCTCCATACTCACGAAATAACATTTGTATAGATATGTAGACAATTTTTTTTATAATGTAATGTAAAGCATCGGAATTTTACACCACCAAAGTAAATGTTGATTTTTATTGTGCTCATTTGTATATAAAAAAATCCGATGATATCGATAATCTTTTTTTGCTGATATTTAATACATAATCCGAACTTTTAAAAAAACATAAATTTATGTATATCTTCAATTTTTTTTATTGATTGAAGGTCGGAAAATGAAGTTGGATCACCCTACATAATATAATTATTATTTAACGCCCAATTCGGTCCCGTCGGAGGGGAGCTAGGCGGCTGCGCGCCGTAGCGCAACGCGCGCGCGCACCCCTGCGCCGTAAACAAAAAAGCTCGACGAGTGCATCGAGGGACGAAGCGGCCAAAAAGCAAAATATCAAAATTGAACGGGCGAAACGTCAAATACGTAATAAAACGTAAAAGAACGGAGGAAAATGACGTTCGTTTTGAATTTGGACTCCTCTCGGACATGGTGAGGCTCGCCGACGCTCGAGACAGAGTTCATTGACGGCAAAGAAGGCGGCGGGCGAACGAGGAGGCGGAGGAGAAGGCCGAGTACGAGAGAGAGAGAGACGGAGCGATCGTCCCTCTCTCTCTCGCGCTCCACCGCCGAGGGGCGCGTCGCCGTAACCTTGACGAACGAGCGTGGCGCCCAAACTGTGGGAACGATCGATTCCTTAGCTTTCGTCTATCTATGGCCGGCGCGGCGAGTACTACGAATACAAATACAAATACGATATACGCGCACGCCACTATTTCGCGGCAAGCGCGAATAAACAAAAATAATTTAAATTATATTTTTATTATTATTATTATTCGATTCGCTGTTGATGCGATTCGATTGTGCGGCGCGCTGTTAGTAAACATAAACGTAGCACCTGTCGCACGAGACAAAATTCACAACACGATATAATCGAATACGACAAAAGTTTGAGCACCTCGCGCGGAACGTAATCGGCTCGAGCGCGGGAACGCGCATGAGAGGGGTAAAAACATAAAAACAAAATAGCAATTTCGAGGTTAGGATAGAGGCGTGTTTATTCGTGCACGTCAAGAGCACGATAATATGAATATAAATTAATCTCGACGCACAAAAATGCGGGAAAACACTCGATGGCGCCAAATGGATTTTCTTTTTTTATCGTTAAATATGCTGCAGCGTAGCTTACCGAATATTTATCGAAATAAATATCGCGACGTCCCGACGACGGATCCTCGACTTGGCACATCGGAGAGCGAGCGGTATTCGGCGCCGTCAAACTGACAGTTGGGCCGCGCGGACGGCACTCGCAGACAGCGCGCGAAACACCGAGCGGGGCCGTAGCGATAGAGACGGGCAAGCGCGCACACCGGGGAAGCGGCGCGCCGATTGGCCCGCGCCGGTCACGTGGACGCTCGGCTCTCTCGCCATTCGCCACAGAGCCGCACGCACACCGACAACGATCGTCGAATCAATTATTAATCAAAATAAACATCACCACCGGCAAAATATCCGAAGAAGCGAACGAACGTCATATTCGATCGTAGAGAGCCGGCGATGGCCGAACTTCCGCCGGTTTGGGTCCAAACCGTCAAATCGATGAACAAAATTAGGGTTGCCAGATTTTCCAAAAATATGGCGGGACAATGTTTTGTCATTTCGTATGTGTAAAAAAGACTACTTTGTATACGTTAGTATTATGATAACCAAACACAAATAAATGTAAATTTGGCAAAAAATTTAAATGGATGCTAAAAACAAAAATATCAACCAACGTGCATTTTAACTTTAAAATATTGCTATTTCTAACAAGGATCATAAAGTTAATTGAATATTTTTTCGGTACTTGTGAAGTATATCGGCGCCACGCTCAAAAACTAATGGTAATGAACGTTTTCTCTGCGTTTGGTTCTAACGGTTGACAACGCTTAACTATATAAATATGTTTTAAAATTTAAACTGGTTAGGCGTGAAATGAGCGAGTGTTGGTATATAATCTTCCTTTTATTATGTAGTGTTCACTGTTCTGACCAACGCTCGCTCGCATCTAATCTGTTTAAATTTTAAAACGTATATATGTATGTAGCAAAACGTTGTTGGCTGCCTTCGTAATCGTTAAGGCCAAACGCAGCAGAGTGCATAACCATTGGTTTTTAAACTTATTAGTGAGTTAATTTGTTAGTATACACCTCACCTGGAAGTGAGCTAATTTTACGTATTTTTCTATAATAATTTATGGAAATACTAATGTATTATTTTATATTGCATTTTTAGTAAATTATAAAAAAATCAGTGATTCTCAACGTTTTATAGTTTTATTTTACTACTGTAACAATTTTTCGTAAATTTGTTTAACGTATTTTTTTTACATATTATTAGACTTTTGTGAATTTTTTTGTAGCAAATCAGAGGCTCTCAATATTTTTTATAAAATTATATAAAATATTTTTTGTTATGTTCAATAATCTCGTACTCTTTAATGTATTGCTATTTTTACTATAAAAAATACTTACATTAAAGCAAATTTAAAAAAAATATTATATCAATATAATATTTTTCATTAACATCTGGGGTACCGCAAAACAGTAAAAACTTGACCACCGTACATGTAAGGCGATACCGCTGAAAGGTAAAAAACCGTGGTAGGATTTCAAAAGGTCTGCGATTAAATATTTTAAGAAATTACTAAAAATGCAATAATTTTACGCTGTTCGTATACATTTTGCTTCACAAGTAGTCTAGCGAGAACAGTCTTGAAGCGCTTGTTAAAACTAAGGGGATAAACTTTACTTGAAAATTGATTTAAGTCTGGCAGATATTTTTAAGCTTATGAATGAAATAAATCCTTATATAAGAGATACCAAACAGGAAGAAAAGAAGATACTTGTTAATTAACACGACGCACGACGTCAAATTTGACAGTTGCGAAGCGTGCATTTGCTAGTTAAACCAAAACCTAACCTAAACGAACATAATAACGGTATATTTTTTGGATTTGAACAACACGGGAAACGCAGTGGAGGGTAACAACTTGTGGTTTTTGAGCGTAGTTTAAATTCCATATTTTAGTCCATAAATATCTTATAAAACATTTTTACTTCTTTACCTTTTCCCTAGTTTTAACGGAGTTTTTTAATATTTACCATTTTAAAACAAAAATACGGATTTAAAAAATATAAAATAAAAAAAAAATACTACTGTTTTTAAACAATGTCACGGATTAGGCTGACTACGGCCGAAATATGTACAAGTAAATTTTTTATGTCAACTCTAAAACCGCGATATCATATATACATACCTACATATGTATGTACATTGAGAAAAACTTTTTTACCAAAGTTTATTTTGAGGTTTTTTGATGATAGGCGAATAAACAGCACTGATTTTTTAGTACTTGTTAATTATATCGGCACCACGCTCAGAAATCAGATTGTTATGAACATATTTTTTGGTTCAAACGTCTGCGAATGTGGGCAACAATGTTTTGCCACATAAATACGTCAATTTAAAATTTATCACCGTGCATGTGATTATTTCCCAAACATCGGTTAAAAATCGCAAAACCGTGTACCAGTATTGTCGATAACACTGAAAAATACACGAGGACATTTAAATTTTAAAATGTATTTATTTAGCAAAACGTTATTGGCCAAAAGCAGGGCAAAAAGCAGAATAAACGTTGATATCCAATAGTTTCTGAGCGTGGAGTCGATATAATTTACAAGTACCTTTTTTTAAAGTTATCACATGACATGCATTAAAATATATATTTGTGTAGAAACATATTCTTCTAGCACTGATCGCAAGAATCAGGTTTATTTATTTTTATTAAATCTTTGTAACCTGACAGGCGTAAGCCCAATGCGTTACAACGAGCAAATCTGCACCAACTGAGTAAGTCAATCAAACATAATGAATACCTACAAATATTAACCACCAGATCGAAAGTCTGTGGATCGGTGACAACTATATTATTAATTGTAAATTCATATGTACTATATAAAATTATAATCAATAAATGTCATTGCAACTGAGGCCGGTTTTTTTAATAATAGCGTATTTTTTTATAAATAAAAATTCGAATGCCGCTGCCGGGGCTCGGGCCCCAAACCTCAGAGTTACTAGTTTGAAACGTTACGTACTACGCTATTCCATCCTATGTCAGTGCGCAAGAATATTCATTCTTAAACTACCTTTTTTTCCAGAAATTTCATTAATCACTACTTTTAGATGACATACCAGGATAATTATAAATGCATTTATTTTTTTAAATTGCGACATGATATTTATTTAGTATTTCTAAATTTATCTACATAAAGTCAGTCAGGGAAAACTCAGAATAAATAAAATTCTGTTGGATAAAAAGACAAATTAACATAAATTATAGCATACACTAACTAATACGTACTCCGTGTCATACAATTAAAATAAAAACTCGCAGTAAAATTTAAAATCTTGCGAGTGACAACCCTGCAGCCATCTATGAATCCGCAGAGCCGTTGTCGTAAAAGACGCCGGAAAAAACATGGCGGTTTGTTTACACCGGCGCCGGAGCGAAACAAACTATTGTAGTGTTTGATCGTCAAAAGCCGGCAATGGTCAAAACTATAGCAGGCCGAGGCCAAACCTATCAAATCAATGACATTACGACTATCATCAAAATCACATCTTTAGTTAAAATATACAATCGAATCCATCATAAATCGCAGTAATTTTATAATATCCACAAATCCGCAGCGCCTTTGTGGTTTGGGATTAAAGGTAGCCTGTATAATAGATGGCGGTTTGTTTACACCGGCTCCGGGCGTAACAAACGAATGTCATATTTGATCGTCGAAAACCAATGGCCGAACTTCTTTCGGTTGAGGCCAAAGCGACCGAATCGATGAGACTGATGACTATGATTAAAATCGCAGACCCGCACTTTAGTAATGTTTACAATCGAATTCATAGCAAACCGCCGTCTATTTCATACGCTGTGGATTCATAAATCCTCAGCGACATTGTCGGTTTGACGTAAAAAATGCCGGGAAAAACATGGCGGTTTGTTTACACCGGCACCGGAGCGAAACGGCGATATTAAACGAAACACTCACCGTTTATCGCAACCGCGACGTAAAATCGACGACGGAGACGGGGACGAAGTCGTCGCCGAAAGTCGAAAGCCGCGCGGTCGTGTAGAAGAGAGCCAAATACGGCGCCATACAAAATGGACGACCGCGTAAAGATGGCGGGAGGGGAGGGGGGCGCCCACGACCGCGCGGCGGTTTTACGCCGTTCTGCTTCAGCGTGTGTAGCGATCGCTAACCTCTACCATAAATCCTAACTATATTTTTAAATTCCTATGCTACTATCAAAATTCATTTTAAGTCTCGATATAGAAAAGCAAGAATCGGCACACGGCAGACAACCGACTTCCGGTTGCGCCGTCGCCTATGCTCCTAGCTTGCACATTTAAAACTCGCGCCTGGAAATCCCCGCTTTTTCATCCAATTCGCTCGCCGCAAACACCGCTGTAATGAGATGGAGCAACAATAGATCCATCTCGCCGAAACTTCAGCTCCGCGACCGGAAGGCGCCAAATTCAAACCGGCGGGCCCGCAAAACATCGTTCTCGAGCTACGCCGAATAAAAACGCAAAACTACGATATACAAATCATGGAACAAGTTTTATTTTATTAAAAAAATAGCCAACGAACCGAGTTCGAATAAATCGGCCAATGTAAATCTTAAATTTTATAAATACAAGTCAAAACGTAACAAAGACCAACTCGTATAGTCTAAATCCTCTGAAAAACACAAAAGTGACAAACTTTTTAACGGTCCCCAAACGAAACAGCCTCTTAAAACGACACACTCCATTTATTACACATACTTTTCTAAAAAAATATATGCATTTCCCCACTTCGGAGTATTAAAAATAATCAAACATACATTATTAATAACCAAAATTAATCTTTAAATAACATTGGAGTAATCATATAATTGCATTTTCAGAACACCAAGTCCTAACGTTTCAAACAATATCATAATAAATTTCAACAAGGTAAATAGGACTTGATGTTTCAATAATATGGAGTTAATTAATTGCTTTTGTACTGATTTCTGTAAAAGTTACTGAAGACTTTTCATAGAGCACGACCTAATAATAAAATATAAAATGTAGCAAAAATATCCTCTTTAAAACTTGTTAACAACTAACAATTAAAATATTCGACGGGATTTTTGATTCGCATATTTTTTCTGCTGTTTTTTCAACATTTCCTGCGAAGTCTCTCGTCTGATATCCTTTCCGTATAGCATGTCTCTCTTGAAATTCACGAATTCGTTTCCAGCAGCGGCGTCCACTCGCATCGGATTATTTTTCAGAGAAGCAATGGCAAAATTGGTAGTGCTTCCCAAATTTAATTTACACAAGCGCTTCTCTTGTTTGGTTCTCACTACTGAAAATTTGCCAGCCGTCTCAGTGCATTTCACATCGGCGGCCGATTTCAACTCTTCCACGACGAACTGAGATGTCGACGTCGCTTTGTTCTTTAAGGCCGGAGACTTTGGCCGCACTTTGAAATCGAAAATAGAGTTTCCGACCTTCGTCTTGAGCATCTGAAAATGCAAAATTATGCGTTATGATCGAGAATATATGATACAATCTTCATTACGTACTATAATATATCGAAACGTATGTATACTCACTTTACCGAGAACGTCTTTGGTTTGTTTATTTTTCTTTATAAGCTTCGACTGTTCCGACAGTTTATACTTTGAATCTGAAAATCAAAATTACGATAACGTTTCAATGGATCCAAAAGCACTCTCAAAATTCGCTAAAAAGAAAAGTTTCACTCACCGGTTACGTTATTATGTAGGGACTCTTGCGAGTGGCGCAATTTTCCCACCTTTTTGCTTTCTTGCTCGACTGCGATTTTAATTTTCTTCGATTGTTCATTACCAGCATCAGACGTGTCGAGTTTTCTTTTTTCGACCTGTAGAATTCTTGAAGTAGTCACAGTGTCTGCGCTTGCGTTACTTTTTATTGCAGCAGTCGCTGCTTCGAGTTCGGCATTCTTCTGACTTTTTTCCAAAATCAACGATTCGTCGTCAGTTTTATTATTTGTTGCGTCCGGCGCTCCATCGTAGACGGTGTCCTTTAACTTATCTATGTCGTTTACCAAAGATGTGAACACCTTTGACAAAGATTTGTTCAAAGTTAAAAGCCGATCCATCGATTCCTGCATCGATATGGGTTTATCAGTAGCGTCGGAGCCCAAATTGAAAGATTTGCTCAATGTGGACTGAGTTCCTTTGACATTCGTCTTCAAAATGTCACTTTTGTTCAGACCTTTTTTCTGTTTTTTAGATATTTTATTTGATTTTTCGCCGACAAAAGAATCATTTTTGGAACCGTTTAATATTTTTTTATCTACAAACTCAGTTTCATTGTCAGAATTACTATCTTTCGAGATAACGGCTTTGCTCTCTCCGAGTCGTTTTAATACATCTTCATAATTACATTTTAAATTTTGTACATCTTCATCGTCGCTAGAATTGTCAAGGTTTTCGATAAAGGTCATTTTCAATGGATCGTTGGAGAGATTTGCGACGCCTGAAGTGTTCTTGATTGAAATTTCCTTTTCTTCTTCGCCGTCGTCTTCAGAGGAAGATAAGATGAAATTATTTTTTCCGCTATTATTGCGTTTCTTTTCGATCCCGTGTCGCGCTTCGTACATTTCTCTAGAAGCCATTTTTTGCTTTTTCTTCTCCTTCGCATCGTACTTCTCCTTAGACTCTTTCGATTGCGACAATTCTGCCCCCGAAGAGAGATCGTCGCCAGACCCGCTGAGCAATATTACCTCTTCTTCATCGGAGCTGCAAACGAACGAATCTTTCTCGTACGTATCGTTGCTGTCCGCGTCCGTCGAAGTATTTTCCGAATTCAAAGATACACCCTTTTCGACCGCTTGATTCATGGCTATTTCCATTTTCTCAGACTCGGGCATGCTATCTCCGGACTCGTAATCGGATCCAGCATCGCTGGCGGACGAATCCAAGAATGTAATTTTTATATTGTCCTCCGTCGAGTCGCTGTCAAAATTGCTATCTATCGATTCGGAAAGTTTATTCTTAATATCTTCGATTTCATTTTCGGCTATTTGAGACAACTTTGATTTATTTTTATTAACTGATCCAACGCTATCGTTTAATTTGTTCTTCACTAATGGCGTACTAGTAACGGCTGTTGTTTGAGAGTTAGATTTATTCATTGCAAGTTTAGGACTGCAATCAGCGATGGACTTCCTTTTCTTTCCTTCTCGAGATTCGTTCGCATTTTCTTTTTCACTAGACGTATTGTGTATACTTTCTGCAGATATTTTGATAGAAATATCTTTTTCTTCTCTGAGCGATCTTGACTTCTCTTCTACAAAAAATTCACTCGCTTTTTTTCTACTGGAGTTCAAAGAGGTGTTTTTCTTTGAAGTGTTTAGATTATCATCGACGGATGTTTCTAAAAGCAATATCGAGGCTGACTTATCACGTTTCTCTGAAATAGTTCCTAGGGAAGTGTTCATGCTGCCATTTACAATGTTTTTTTTATTTTCTTCTCCAGATAGACTATTTCTTTTATTGGAAATAACGGATATATCATTGAGATTTTCAATTACAGATTTTTCCAGAAGCGATTTAGATGAGTTATTTTGTTTTTCAGAAACATTCATACTGTCATTTCCTGGTTTTAGGGTGGTTTCGACTAGAGTTTTGTCCAGAGGTGTTTCAGATAAACTGTTGATAGAAATGTCTAAATTTTTAGTTATAGATTTATCGTCAACGGAGAGAACACTGCAATCCCCGATGCTATTTCTTTTTTTTCCTTCTCGAGGTAAGCTGTCTCTTCTGCCAGCATTTGAATTATTGCTCTCATCAATGGAAATAGAAGGTGTCTTTTCGCGTTTATTTTTACTTCGAAAATCATCCTCTTTTTCAGATTTATCTTCGATGGATAAACGTTTAATTTTATTCGGAGTTTCACGCAGTGATCTACGCCTACCTCCAATGTTTTCTTTTGAATTATTCAATGATATTGTATTTGCATTAAGGTTTTCAACATTATCTTCAATATCAATCAATGGTTTTTCACTAGTATTAAGATCCTCAATTTTATCTTTACTTGTGTTTAAATCTTCGATGTTCTCTTTACTTGTATTCGTTGATTTTTTACTAATGTTAAGATCTTCAACATTATCTTTACTTTTATTCAATGATTTCTCACTAGTATTAAGAACTTCAACGATATTTAGACTCGAATTCGATGATTTTTTACTAGTGTTGAGATCTTCAACGTTATCTTGACTTTTATTTAATGATTTTTTACTAATGTTAAGTTCTTCAACATTATCTTTACTTCTATTCAATGATTTTTTACTAGTATTAAGATCTTCAACGATATTTTGACTCTCATTCAATGATTTTTTACTAGTATTAAGATCTTCAACATTATCTTTACCTCTATTTAATGATTTTTTACTAGTATCAATATTTTTGCTGTTATTTTGACTCGAATTTAATGATTTTCCACTAGTGTTAATATCTTCAACATTATCTTCACTTCTATTCAACGAATATCTTCGTAACTCATAGCTGCTGTAACTGTCTCGAAGCAGATCTACATCTTTTGCGGGTGATTTATTCACATCTGTAATCGCACATTGTTCACTTTCACAATCATTAATAAGCACTAACTTTTTAATACACACTGTTGGATTATTTCGCAACAGACCCACGTTAGACTGAGAATCTTGACTTTTGCACAATTCGTTGGATGCTTCACTTATGGTTTGTAAATCAGTATATACGATTTTAACATCGATAGTCTCGGCCTCCACTATCGGTTCTTCATTCTCTTCTGGCACTGAAGGTTGAGTCGGTAGCACGCTGAGACGTTTTCCGCGACGTCCTTTCGTGGGCTGCGAGGCAGGCGAAGCCTCAACTTCGGCTTCTTCTGCAAGTAAACACGTATTAAATAGTTTATTTTATGAAGGGTTATGCATACAAGTTGCCACAGTAAAAAAATGTGAATATCTCATCAATGAAAATTTAGATATAATGCGAGATTTCAAAATGTCATTAGAATTTGGTTCAACAGATATTAGCACTTCTCTTTGTAGCAATATTTGTGCATCACCTATGTTCTCACGTTAATTAATATGAATACATACTTATAGGATCTTCTTGGACCACGTTTAATTCTGTACTTAATCGTCTTGACCTTCTCAAATTTGATGTATCCAAAAGGGGAGCATCTGAAAAGATTTTTTTTTATATAAATTTCCACAAAGTTGTAAAATTTGAAATAAAAATACCTAACGATAGACGACCACGGCGTGGTTTTGGCGAATCAAAGGTAATCAGTAAATTGGTTTCGTTCTTCCTCAATCTTTTAGTCGGAGTCATGGTTTTAACTGGAGTGGGTTTATTCTCTGGTGAGACTGCTCGTTTTCGCAAGTTTCTTTTGGGACTCTCTTGTACATTTGTGGTCAGCGAAATTGATCTACGATTTCTAGTAAGTCTCACTGGAGACTCAGGAGCCGCTTCGGCACCTTCAATTTTCGGCGGAGTGGAAGACATAGCTGCAAACAAATGATTAATATTATAATATATGAATAATAGTAATATTTAATAAATTCAAGGAATTCAATTGTAAATGTACATAACGTGCGTGTTTATGAGTTTGTACCAATCTACCAGCTAATGGTACAATTTCATTCAAAGAAAAGTGCTTTATGTATAACATTTTACCCAAGTAAAACCCATAAAATGTTAATAATTAATAATCAAATTTAATGTCAGTAAATAATGATTAATGATATCAATATTTATACTTGTATCCTTTTTCGCTACATTTGGCGATGCCGAAGATGCGCCAGAAGCACTATTTGAACTTTCTTTTTGTGACGATACCCCCAACAAATTACTGCAGGATCTAGTAACTAAAAATAATAATATACATATAATAATAAATATTATCAATATAATAATAAATTAATTAGTAAGCATAAATGTTAGTATGATTTATGATACATTAAAGCTTGTAGTGATATGATAATATTGAAAATATTACAAGCAGTGGCGGCCGTCGAAACGTCAGTCGCACAATCGCAAAACACCGCATCAGCATGATGTTTTTTGATTGTGCAACTGAGACACAATATTTCACCGGCCGCCACTGGTTACAAGAATGATTTTTTTTATGATGAAAATTAAATAATAATATAATATGGTTATTCAAGCTAAAATCTCTCATGCATATACAGAGATACTTTCCTTTTCGCTCGCGTGTTAAGTGACGAGAGCGAGCGAGAGATAAGGGCGTGCGTTACATGCGTTTCGCACACCCTTATCTCTCGCTCACTCTTGTCACTCATCGCACGAGTGAACGAAAGTATCTCACCATACGCGCCTTGTTATATACCCACATACACATTTGACTTTCAAGTTTGTAATTCAAAGTTTATATTTCTATCATAATTACCAACCTCCAATAATCCTATTATTTAAAGAGAACTGACTCATTTTTATGGACATCTAGGGTTATCAAAGCAGACAGAGGACTGAGTTCATATAAGTATAAGGAGATAAAAGTTTATGAAAAATAATCATATATATTTCACATTCTGTTCTCTGCCAAAGAAACTCTTAACATTGTATATTATCTGAAGCGTTTGAATAAAACTTAAATACATATAATCCCTACTATTTTTTTATGAGCAAGAGCATTACGACTGAAAATATTCAAAT
Source organism: Plectrocnemia conspersa (assembly GCF_051122295.1). Lineage (NCBI taxonomy): Eukaryota > Metazoa > Arthropoda > Insecta > Trichoptera > Polycentropodidae > Plectrocnemia > Plectrocnemia conspersa. Next base: position 15,566,744 of record NW_028277176.1, read on the forward strand.
TCAAAACTACAGAGTACAGATTATAATTCACTTGAACTGAATATAGCTAAAAGAGAGTTGGCGCTATATTAGATTGTTGTTAGAAGTTAGTTGTAGAGAATAATATGAAGGCAGTGCAAATGATTTTGATTTTGACAATGAAAATGACCACGATGAAGTACACGCTAAAATTCTTGTCGATCATAATTCAGTCAGTGAATTTGTATTCAACAACAGCGAAGTTATTAATACAAAAGGAGGCTCAAGCCATATCATATTAAGTTTTGATACTGCTAAGATGGAACAAAATGAGAGTAGTATCCAGCTCACAATATCGTTAGGTTTATAGCTGGCATAAAAGGATCTATAAGACAAATTCCACTTTAAAGAAGCTTAGCATTTCTATACATATTCTAGAAATAATAGTTTTTCACACCAACGAAAGAATAGCACTTATAAGTGCCGTGTATTCAAAAAAGGCATAAGCTATCGTTAAAAATTTGAACCAAATTTTATACATGAAAATAGACCTGATGGTGATAGAAGCTTTAATCGGTTAATTATAATTATACAAAATTTCAGTATGAATATTTGAAATCGTTAACAAGCTACTGATGGAAAAAGAACAGATTTTTTTTCTGATGTACTGTCTCTTGTTCGATTCTTATTTTTAATATTCGATGATCACACAACTAAATAAGACAGAAAAATCACTTTACTACATTTCTGAAATATTTGAAAAATTTATCAAGAATTACATAGACAATTATATCCCTGGTCATAATTTGACCATCAACGAGATTTTGTCACTTTTCTTTGATGTATATTACAAGTGAAGTTATATTTTCACTAGTATAAATATAATTTAACTAACTCAGTCATTTAAAATATATCAGTAAAATTGTATTATATCTCAAATCAGATATTCACAGAATTGTGATGTCACATCGCTTGGCAAAAGTCTAGGATATTTAAAATAAATTAAACCAAACCTAACTTATTGAAAGTTAAAAAAAACCCATAGCTAATTCATAAATTCATTAGGTAAAGATGGGTTTAATAAATTCGTTTAGGTTCGTTTTGAGTTTGAACAGCAAATGGAAGCTTCACACCTATCAAATTGAATTTCGTTTGGCATTTTAGAGCAGCATATAATTTCACTAGCGCCTATTAGTTAAATTATATTTTCGTTAGTAGAAATATATCTACTGCTGAAAATGTATTCGGATATAATTTCACTGAAACGCCAGTGAAAATATAACTTGACTGGTAATACACATTCACTGTAGCACATATACCGAATAAGCCAGCCAAAAAGTAATCTTGATTAATAGTCGATACATTGTAGCGACACATATGCCACATCAGCCAGGAGACACACTAGACACGAATCTGAATTCCCGCAAACTATGCTCATGAACTAAACAGTTAACTAAAATGACGCCGCATTCCTGCTACTCCCTCCAACGACCGGAGTGAATATACATTTTATTTACATGACTGTATATACAACGCAGTACCAAAACATGATTATTCACATTTGACTCCTCTAGAATTTGACGCTCAGACTACATCTTCGCTCCAAGAGCTTCTCAGAATTGCACCTCGCTTCCTATTCAAGCGATTACCACCAAGATTGTTCGGATTTTGGATTCAAGACAAAATATTAACTTGAATTTAAAAAAATCAATTTCAGTTTTCCTTATATCTAACATGCATTATGGCAATTCAGTCGACAAGGAGTTTGAAACCAGAGATAATATAGCAATAGCACAAAGAGGTATTAATATAAAAAAAACAACGATCAGTCCTAGTTAATAATCAACAACGCATCTAACAACACAACAGCGTATGCAGCGAAAATTACACAGGATAAAATAAAGGAACTGGATCTACACTCTATTTTTTTCCAACAGTCAGCGCTTGTAAACAGTGCTCAACGCGTGAAAATCACGTGTTCTTCACAGAAAGCTTCTAATTGGATGTTCACTTGAATGGATCCACCCCCAAATACTATTTCAACAGGGTAGTATTGGTTTGCTGTTCGCGAGATTTTATTTGCGTGTGCATACGGTTGCCGAATTTTTAAATGTCTTCTACTGACACCAATACTAAAATTAACCCCTGTAGTCCTCCAAAAAAAACGGACTAAAAGAAATCACATAAATATTAAAAAAAAAAAACACTATTTTAAATATATATTAAAGTGAAACTTTGGAAAATCCCAACAAAATTATTGAAAGTATCAACAAAGGCAGGAGTGTGTAAAAAATCAATTTATTGAATTATTCAAGTATATAAACATAATAACTTTAAAGTTTCAGAAATATATCAATTATTTTATGGGACTTTGGGACAATAACGCCATAAATATGGAAAAAATGTGTTGAACATGTTAAAAATAAGGTTGAAATTGTGGGAATTAGATAATGTGATAGAATTAAATATTCAGTCATTTTTATTAATGTAAACTAGAATTGACTCCTCAACTCGATTTTATTTCAATAAGTTGTTTTATATTTAGTATTTAAAATATTATTTATTCATAATCCTTGTCTTTAGTATTAGTTTTTACGTGTTTTCTAATTGTAAATGTTTTTAAAATTAATGAAGTGTTTTATTTATTTAAAAAAATTCGTTTATTTGTTCTGATTCAGCCCTGTACTCAGCGATCACGTGAACCCCGCGTGCATTTGTTATTGTCGAGTGACTGTTTTAAAAAAATAGACTATAGAACTTTTACCTTATCCGCTTTATTCTACTGACATAGCACCTTCGGATTATCATTAATTCTGGTCTATGGAACAGTCGCTTCGAAAAGAAAATTTCAATTCAACAGATGAAGTTGTAAAACATTGAGATTCCTTTCTTAAATCAAAACCGCAAGAATTTTTACAAAACAGACATCGAAAAATTACTCGAATTGTGGTAAAATATTAAATAACAATGAAAATTAATTTTCGGAATAAGTATTGTATATTTTTTTGTCACTAAAAAACGACAATTCTTTTTGCTTTATCAAATATTTTAACACTAGATTTACAGGAATGAACCCATCAATTTGACGGGTGTCATTAAAAATAGGTATATAGAGACCATATAGTGCTAATAGATAAAATACAGATCAAATCAGAATAAAAATCAGAAACCCAGAAGTCTCATAAAACTAGTGTTAAAAGTAACTCCACATATTAAAAATGTATTTTTGTGACTCATGCTGTTTTCCTTTCACACACAGAATTAAAATCGAAGAGCTTGCAAGGTTTGCTTAGCATTTATTGGATTTGAACTCAGAACAAGGCAGATTTGTCGTTTTCTTGAGGTCATGTTTCCGGAGATGTGGAAGCCATAAAATTGCTACAGCCGTTTGCAACAACATATAAAATATATTTATAAGCATGAACTATAAAAAGAAAGCATGGTACAACAATTTATGGAAAGTAGCATCCAAACTGTTTTTACATCAACCCTTATTAAGCAATAATAAATTAAAAAAACATATCAAATGAAAATAATAGCTAAATTGTAAGAGCGTTCTAATATGTTTCATGCCCTGCCGCCTCAAACCAATATTTTTTTAGAAAAATATCAGTTTAAGTTTTTTTCTTACTGACTCTGAACCTTCTTTGGTTTCGTAGTGATTTTTTTAACTTGTCGCATTATGACCAACGACACCCAGTGTTCCCAAACGATCACACATCGAAGTACTGACCAGGCCCAATGCTGCTTAACTTCAGATTAAAATACTTTAAAATTCTCTTAACTAAGCATGAGCCTAGTCATCGTAATCTCATTTCATACGCGTGATGCAGTCATCACTGAATTTTAAAAAGTGTTTTCAATGGGAGGGTCGAATTTTGTTGTACCTTATATTATATCATCACAATAGCCATTCTGTGACTGTTTCTTGTCTTTCGCTCTGTGTTCTGTTCATTTTATGACGTGCGAATTTAACTTTTTAAATTTTGCCAGAATCAAGCATTTTTAATCAAGTAATAAGAAACTACCCAGTTAAGATTAAAATACTATAAAATTCTGCATTGGGCGGCAAGATAAACTTATCTTTTCAAGACTTTAGTTAATTATATTTGCAGCCAATGGTGTGTATCGACAAACCGTAAGACAATTCAGCAATTCTGGCAGAACATTGAGGCCGAAATACAAAATTTGGAGCAAGAAACTTTACGTTAAGAAATAAAAAATGCTCTGAAGAGCCAACATTTTTTAGCATGATAATAAAAGTCATCTGAGAAGTGTAATTTTCCATACATAGACATATTTACTTCAAGCGGCATGATTAGATTCAGTTTGAAGCATCAAAGTTTTGTGTGCACTGAAGCAGCTGTGTGATAGTGTAAATGACGATCCACCTGTCTTTATATCGCTATAACGGGTTTTGAAACTAAATCTTAAAATGTTTTCATATAAAATTTGTATGGTGGAGGATCTTCAACAATGCCAGCAATATGCCGTTCATTTTTTACACATGACACTTTTTAAGCAACCTTATAATGAGTGATTAAGCCGCTTTTATTTAATTGAAAATGAGGAACGTCATCCAAAAATGATTATAAGGACTTCATTTAGGACAATGATTGATGACTTTTCACGTCCAGCATTCAGGAATAATTCTAACATATGATTCCAGGAGGATTGAGTTGCAATGCAATGACTCATTTCGAACGCAGACTAATATTTGGGCGCTCTGAATCGTTTGTGGGCCAGAATACCGAAGCAATGGCAATTGGTCATTGTTGCATGATAATGCACCAGCGCACAAAGCAAAAATTGTATGCATATTCTTGGGCAATAAAGGCATCGTAGTACTCAGCCACCCTCCATATTCACCTCATTTGGCTTCCTGTGACTTCTGGCTGTCGTTGAAAGGAAAAAGTTTTGAAACCATTGATGACGTCCAAAAGGATTTGATCAACGCCTTAATGGCACTTCCAGAAAATTTCTACAAAAGATATTTCGAAATTATCTATGATCGTTTCCAGCGCTGTATTGACTTGATTCAGAAGGGGTGTATTTTAAATAAATAAATATAAAATTGCAGTCTTTTGTTCAGCTCTCACAGATTTGGAACAGATAGTGTATAATATACAATTTATATAATTAGCGTCGACATTCTAAGCAAGCACCTGATGTCACTAAATATAAGGTCAGAAGACGTTCTCTTTTGAAGATTATCCTCTTCAAAATTGTTGTCCTTCGTCCCCCTCGAACAAAAGTGTTCGAGGCGACCTTCTTTTAGTTCCCGCAGCATCTCTGAATCAACAAAAATTTCATAAATGACCTTTTTTTTAGTGTCCTTTAGATATTTTCAAAATCTAGCCACCTTACATAGTACATAGATGTCGCTAATTTAATTGTGATACTAAAGTGGCCCCACAAACTTCCCAAAATTGAAACCATTTTCAGTCGATATTTTTGTTAGAATTTGTTTATTTCATCCCGACCTTCGAAACCGTTACTCCGATTGCTGTCTGTTTTATTATTTACTCCTTGTAGGATCGATCATAAAAATAAGCATTCGAAGAGTGGAAGATCATACCTCAAGAGTGCGATAATAGCGCCATGCGGTATCTAAAATGGCATAGTGCGACAAGAGACGCAATAGCGAAGCGTCCTCTTGACCACGTGATCGATCGAACTGACGCCGAACCTTCGATTTTGACTTCGACTACGCGCAACGGTCTCGATAGAACGTCGTGGAACATGCGCTTGTTCAAAAAGCGTGCACAAAGCGGCGTAAAGCGCGTGGGGACCCACGCTCCAGCTGATAGGCGGTGATAAGCAGCGCAAAGGGACGACTCGAGATCGAGTCGAGGCAAGTACGGAGAGACGAAAGGGCTCACCAGGTCTCGAGTCGGCGGCCTGCATGATGTCGATTAGGCGAATTGGCCACTGTGCCGGCGACGCCGTTCCAACCGACGAATGAACGCACGCCGCACGTCGCGACACTTTCTGGTCAGCTGTTCGTGTAACCGAAAAGGGGGATTGTTTTCCCCGTTTAAAAAAAATATATCTACACCTACCCAAATATCGAGACGATGATACTTCACGATCGTGTCAATTTCCTTACTGATTAATAAACGATAATTCGTTTCGTTTTAATTTTTTAAACCGCTTTTTTGAACTTTATATCCTCGATTATATATTTGGGCTACTGTTATCGCGATATATAGAATAAAATTTAGACCTACCCGATTATTTGCAATCGATCTTAATTAGTTCATTCATTAACTAACTAATTATTTAATGATGATCCAATTATTATGTGTTAAGACCTCATCGCCGACCATCGTTTTGTAATGGCCAAATATTTTCTATTAAAAAAATGCTTTATACTTGCTCGTTACAACTTACTTTCTTTTTAATACATAAATGAAGTGACCAGAGGTTCCGGATTGTGCGAAACTGGAAAGTGTCCCGCATTTTGACCTTTGTTACCTCCCGCAGCATCCCTAAATGATTTTTTTCGTGCTTCATTCCAACCTAGCAAATATGGTCACTTTATTACAGGTTAATCCAAATCGAATTTCCTATGTTGGCAGCACTGTAAATCAGACAACTGTCAATAATCATGCGTGTTCAAATATTAGTTCGCAACAGCATGTTTACGAAATGGATTGCTCAACGTGTTCAATATGTTCAATTGTTTTACAAAAATAACAATTCTCGAGCATAAGAAAGTTGATGATGATTTTTTAAAAGAAAATCTTCTTTGCTGAAGCACATTTCCATTTTTAATTAAGGCCTTAACTCGCCTGACCACACTGCGAGTTACCTCATTTGAGGAAAAGGTAGGTGGGAGCATTTGCTCCCCCCCTTGAATTTGTCCAGAAAAATACATATTATTTAATGAAATACTATGAATTTTAATGAATTCAAAATATTAAAAATAAAAAATGATCACTGACTGGCTTTTTTTTAACTTTTGCCCCCCCCCCCCTGGTAAAAGCTAAATTGCCGTCCTGTTTCTTAATACAAAATAACGGGTTGTACCTAAAAAAAAGAGTCTTTAATCTATCCAGAAAATATTTTTTAATATATGTATTTTATATGATACATGTGTATTATTGACAATCACTTATTAATGAGCAACACTTGTAAAATATTAAATAATATGCGTTTATTCGTTGTTGCTATGCAAATTTATGTTATGCAGTTAACTTATTGGTTCCTATAATATGGATATGTTTTTAACAGTAAAAATATAATATTACGTATGCTAGTAAAATGATATGCTGCTCTAAAATGTCTATGAAACTCAATGTGCCAGTTTCGAACTGTATATTTGCTGTTTAAACCCAGACCTAACCTGTATGAATTAACCATACCCATCTTAATTTAATAAAAGTTCTAAAGCTAAAAATAGTTTTAAAACTTTTATTATATCAAGTCACAAATACAAACTAAGTTAATTGAATTTTCAGGGGAAAATAAGCGGAAAAAGAAGTACAAACAGACGACGCATCTTGCATAGTGCTCCATAGTTTGTGTATTCTTCGATATTACACTATGTTTTAAAAATATGATAGCTATCCTTACCGACATTTCTACGGAAACAATTATCATTTTTCATAAGTCAAAAATTCACGTCAAAAGCAATAAAATTGTGCCGTCGCAGTGAAAACGCTCGGTAACAAAATGATATAATTGTTTCAGTAAATGCTAAAGCAATATGATGGAGCTTAAGTTATAACTTTCATTAAATAATTAGTAAAATATTCTAAAACGTTGTATTGCTACGGTTTTTCTTTTTATATAGTCATAAACATATTTCAAATAAATCAATACAATATATATGTTAGCTATAAGCTCTTTTAGATAAAAAAAGATTATGAACAGAACAAACGATTCTTTAAATAATTCTTTTACAGCGATAATTGTAGAGCTCTTGTGAAAATTATTTTAATTTGAATCCTGCTTGAATGACCTGAGATACACCAGTTAAAATTGAGTCAGGATAGTTGTCAGGATGTAAAGATACTGCTGGTCATTTATGAATGCTCTTTTAAGAAAACATTGTGTTTGGTATCAAATCAATCCAAAATAGTTTATTGTAATTTTTATTTTATATCTTCCACTGCGTCTACTTTGTCATCGCTTGGTGCTTTATTTTAACCAGCTTAAACAAGTGATTAAGGAAATGGTGCATCAATGGCTTATGTACATATCCTACATAGCCTGAAAAAAATATAATCTTTACTAAACCCTACTATTATTTGACGTTTTAACAACCATCTTTACATGCTGTCGAGATTTATAGCATAATTTTTTTTAGTAAAGCTTAGGTGACCAGACGTCCTCTTTTGAGGATTGTGTAAAAAATGTCTTCCTCGAACAAAAATATCCCAAAATGGCTTACCATACGTTCTGGTTTGACCAGGATTGTCCCGGTTTCACAAAATTTCCAAGATAACCTTTTTTTAACTGTCAATATGGCAAATCTACACAAAGTGAACCTTTTTTTTAGCTCTCGCAGCATCTTTAAATGAACAAAAATTTCCGAGATGACTTTTTTTAGTGTCCCCTTGATATTTTCAAAATCTGGTCACCTTAGAATATTTTTAATACCTTAAAGTGCAGGTATTAAAAAATGCTCAAAGCATTAAAAAAGCTACATAACTAAATGAATACATTAAGGCTTAATTTTTTAAATGTTTTTTATTTTATCCGATAAAAAATGACCAAACATTACAAGATTAGAATGATTTAAACATATTTACGTTATAGTATACACATATCAACTTAAGCTGCAAAATTTATACAAATAAACATGATAAAGTATTTAAAAATATTGATAAGCACTAAATCATTGTACATATTTATATAATCCTAAAAATATATTTGGCAACAATATTTAAGATATGTAGTACTAGATGTAATGAATTACTCATTCCAATGTCTTCGTATTATGTAAAAAAGTTAAATTGAGAACATATATACTCTTTGAAAATATAGATTTTATTAATCAGCATTTAAGTACATACATACTTGACTTACGAAGAAATACAGCATTATATACACATGCAGGTCATAAATTTCAAGGCTAATATTATTATCACAGCAGCTATATTATTAAAAGATATATATATGTACTTAATATGATACGACTTATACTATAAACTATAACTTTTCTCCAAATCTGAGGATTTCTTTACAATGTTTTATTTCGAAATCGTACATAGTGAAGAAATTAAAATATTACATGAGTATACTATTTCATTGCTATAAAATCCTCAGACTATATTTCGGATACTCTTTTACACTATTTATCTTTAAACACAACAAAACGTTTTGCACAAATTACTCTTATCAACATATGGGAATGAAAGTTCCAAATGTTATAATAATTAAAAGGAATATAACTCATTTGTATAAAAATACAGTCTTTCGTATAATTTAAGCTATAAATTAAATTTAATATAATACGACTATTCTTAGAGCCAAAATGAATGGCTATATTTAATAAGAATTTCTTTCTTGTAATTATAAAAGGACGATTTGTTTTCATTTAAAGCTAATTCCATATTTTGATATGACCTCTGGTGAATGTGTTGAAGCTATTGCCATCAACAGTGGCACATCATTCGTATCCAAGTTAAGCGTTTTTGTCAAGTAATTCATATCACAAAAGTCAGTTTTAAGCAAAAGCTCCGCCAGCGCTTTAGACCTCACGCAAAACTCTCGTAGTTTAGACTCAATAAAAATTAGACACTAAAAATGACATAAGTAACAAATTATTAATTATCAAGTTACTGTATATTATTACGATTTTCACACAAATACCTGTCTAGATGGTATTTTAGCTCGTTGCATTCTCATTAAAGTGTCCAGCATGGCAGCAATAAGAGTTGACATACCTCCGCTGCTGCTTCCGGGCCCCCACACATTAATACTCCTGAAAATAAATTTTCATATAGAATTTAAAAGTCACATACAAGGAATAGCTATAAAAAAACTGGATTGTGCATCAACAGCAAAATGTAATAGATAAAAAAATATATTTTAAATTAATGGGTTGATGACAGAACAGGATAAAAGTAAAACAAAGTATTACAAAAAAATTAACACATAAGATAATTTCCAGTACTAACACTTAATCTGTAGGCAAGTTGCGCATACGCTATTATGCAAAAGCTCGCGATTTTTCAGGTATTTAAAAACACTTTTTCATAAAAATAAACTTATATTTTAACTATAATTTTTTACATATTTCGTTAAGAAAAAAGGTTTTATAAGGGCATAAATGACCTTTAATAGTACATCAACGAAAATTACTTCTCAAAACAGATACCTCTGTGGAGAAGAACGGCACAGGACGCATAAATGTATCAGGTTTAGCTGCGTTTCTTTGTGTGCCGTTCGTATATTTTTTTATATTAAATTTGTTTATAGTATACGTACTCCTTAACATATGTCATTATTGATGTTTAAATTTTGTCGCACTTAATATTCTAGAAGTTGCTGTTAACGCAAACTAAAATAACGAACTTTCCAGGACCAGCAGATAAAGTTAACTACATTTAGTATCCGGTTATATGACTCTTTATAAAACAAGTATTATGTTGATATACGTACCAATCGTCGACATCAGCTAATAAACAAGCTGCACCGCCTGGAGCTGTTCTGCTTTGTAACATTAGATCACGTCTTATATGAGTTTCCCATTTATGAACATCAGTAACCATGCCTAGAACATATAAAAAAATACATTAATCACTTTAGAATGAACAATTTGTCAGAATTGATATAACAAAACTCAGTCTCTCAGTTTAAATAATTGATAAGGACGTACTTAATTTTATAATATTATATTTTTATTTTTCAGATATAATAGTGTGCAAATTTTATAACGTCAGAGCTAGTCGTATAAGAGTTTTTCTGCTTCAGATAAAATTTATATACATAATACTACCTTGTAAGACCATATCTGCTATATAATGATCAGTAACGCCTCCTATCAAAGTGTGGCAATATCCAGAATCTTCAGTGGTTACATTTTCTTTGTAAGTCAATCTAAACGTAAGAATGCATTATTATAATCAAATACAGATATTTCAAAATCAATTAAATAGAAAAACAACGTACGGTGGCATTGGTACTTCTACTAAATCTGTCGACGTTCTATTGCTGTTCGATAATTTATTTCCTAATTGAACAGTCGTACTATTAATAATCAGAGTTTTATCTAGTTTCCTTCGGATGAACACTATTGCATCGTTTTGTTCATCCGCTGATTCTACTTTCACAGACGGTACGACTATTTCTTGTGCATACTCTACACGCGTTAACGGAATATCACTAACAAACTCCAATTCGGAAGCGTTTGAAGGTGTCTGCAGAATCTGAACGTTTTGAGAGCAATTCGAACACCGTTCACTGTCAACGTCCGACCCAAAATTCAAGTTCCGCTCCACTTCGAGACCGTCTATTTTTAAGTTACCCGGTTTTCCCACTACGTGTCTGTCCAAGAGCTCCAGATTCTTACTCTTCATATAATTGGTGACTATCCGGGGATATTTGTCAAACTCAAACTTTTCACGGGAATGTTTTTTTAGATTGGAATGTTTGCACGTCGATTTGTGAGTACAACACGAGTCTGGATGTAGAGAAGATGTGCCATTGTCTTTATGAGATTCTACCAGAGATATTCTTTCGCTTGAAGAACATTCTTCTTTATTGTCTTCTTTGAGCTTTTCTTTCAAACCGATTAAGGTCTCGTTTTCCCCCAAAACGAACACCACATTTTGAGCTTTATCATCGGGCAACTTATTATTCGAACCATTACTTAGATTGTGAGTAGAATTTGTCACTGAATGATCAACTACAATAGAAATATGGTCAAAATTCCAACCATTTGAAGAGTGACCTTTTACTGTACAATTTGGAACTAAAGTTTTAATCGAACTTAAATTAGAATCACTCTCCTTAAATATTTTTTTATTAATAACTTCAGAGTTAATGTTTTGCAATTGATTAGAGCAACTTTTAGTTTTTTTCAGTGTACGTTGTGTAACATTATCACTGTTACTATCCACTTTTAGAGAAAATTCATTCAGGTTTGTAGAACAGTGATTCTGCCTTGTATCCACTGTTGGATGATTAGATGAAAATGTACTCATTTCAATATAATCTCCGTCAACTTCTTGACATTGTAAAGGAGAATTCATAGTTCTTTGGTTATCCATGAGAATGTCGAGCGATTCCCATGATGGATATTTACATTCAACGTCAGTCCTTTTCACTTCACTACATCTGATAAAATACGATAGTACAGTAATGACGCGTTGGATTAAATTCGAGTTTTCTTTGCTATGAATTATGGTTTTGGAGACCCTCGCCGGAGCTCCGATGGCTCCATAGAGTTCACCAAGTTGAGCCCACAGTGGATTGTAAGGATGGTTTCTACCGAGAGAGTCGAGTTCTTTCTGTTGCATTACAAGCGAAGTATTGTAAGGGCTAACTGAATTTACCCAACCTAGGTGATAAGTAAGTACATTCGTTATCAAGGTGCTCATAAAGCTGAAAATAACAGAAACTAATGGTAATTTTTATAAAATTATGGAATTTTTTCTTGAAAAATACTTACAAATAAGTGTTTTTGGTATCTATGTTATTTAAGAGGTAGCAGAAGTCTTGTATAAATCTATCTGCGAGCAAATCAGTCACTGTTTTTTGTGAACCGGCTAATCCAATCCAAAGCGGAACATTTATCCGAGGAGCAGTTAATAAATCTGAAAGCCTTACATATATTTTTTTTTATTTATAACGATATTTATAGAAACAGCTGCAAATTAAATTTAATTATCATACCATTGTGCAGTTTCATCAGTTCCCATTGTCATTTTTGAGATAAACATGTATGGATTTGAATAAGGAAACTGAACTGTTAATCGAAGTCGATCCAATGCATTTTCAATCAATAGAGCATGTTCCATAAGAAATCTGATCATTTGTCTACAAAAATAATATATATCCTATTAATAATCATTACTTTGAGGGATTCATATGAATCTAAATAAACTCACGATTCCATTTTATCTGTAAGAGTGATCAAAAGGGCGATTCCCATTTTACCTCTTCTTATGTGTGACGAACGACTAGAATTACTATTACCCGATATACTTTCATTTGTGTTATTATTTCTCATCTGAAAAGTGATATACATTATAAATAAACATTTATATGCTTTTCATATTTTGAAATATTTACCTGAGAATCACTTCCAGGCGGAATGGATACCTCAGAACAAGATTTTCTCGAAGACTCTGAAGAACAATTGAAGCTTGTGGAAAAATGACGATTTAATCGCCATCGAATGCTACTACTGGAATTAGGACGGGGAGCATTCGATACGCCTAAATTTGTTAACCAACATTATATACTTTGTATATATTAAATGTAAATCATTATGGGATAACTTACGTCCAAAATAATAAAAATTTTCAGATAGTTCTTCACCATCCCATATTGAAGAAAATGAATCAAAATTGCTATAAGATCCGAGACTACTATGCGAAGACACTTCCCCTCCTAGTCCTAAAATTATGTTAGATATAAGTTTAATATGACTAATTACAGGGTAAATAAAAAAATACTTTAATTTATCATTACATCAAATACAATAATATAATAGGTACACAAAAAAGTTTCGCTTATTATCATAATTAAACGAAAATCTTAAAATTTAGATACAAATCCTAAAAACTTAACATTATATTCGGCAATATAATATCTAGGTATATGTAATTATGCATGTAAATATATTAGAAATTTGTGAGTATATGTACATATTTTTGAAAACAAGGTTTTGTCATAATTGAGACTTAGTATTTGACATTTCGGCAGTAATGGATCCAAGGACGTCGTTTTTTTTGGGGGAGAGGGATTTGCCCCCCCCCCTTTGAATTTGGTTAGAAATATGTATTTAATGAAATACTATACATCTAAATATAATAAAAACGACCACTAACTGGTCAACTTTTGCCCCCCCCCCCTAGGAAAAGCTGAAATGACGTACCTGAAAGTCTTATTTTCCTAACCAACCGAGTATTATTTTTTAATTTTAATTTCAAAATATTTATTCTAATAATATATAAATTTAAGAAAATGCGTTATTTTTTTGAATTTAAGAAAAAAATAATTTGCCTTATAAAGGGTTAGTGTTTTGATGTTGTGGTAAATAATAATTTATTGATATCTTTCGAAAGTCAAACTTTTGTTCTTGTAGCTTTCTAGGTTCCCTTATAACTTGATAGGCATAAGCCCAATACGTTACAATGGGGGTAAATCTGTATCATTGGGTAAAGTTGATTAGTCCAAAATACAAAAACTAACCCAACTCATTTCTCAGAGGAAAATTAGCTGAAGAAGTACAGACAGACGTTGCATCTCGCATATTGCTCTATAGTTTTTTTGCACTTCGATATTAAACTATGTTTTAAAAATATTATAGCTATCCTCAGAGCCGATCTTGGCGGGAGGCGAAATACTATTTAGGAAAGAAACAATTTAATCTTATTCAGTGATTGATTATAATTTGAAATAAAAATATAATAGAATAGGGGTAAAGTTATTCTTTAGTTTCACTAATCGGTATTTTTTTAACTAAATTTATATTTTTGTGCGTTCCATACGCCCTTATCTCTCACTCACTCTCGTCACTTAACACGCGAGCGAGCGAAAGGGAAAGTATCTCACCGTACGCGCCTGGTATGGACATAGTGCAGCCTTAGCGCAGCTCAAAAAAACAAAAAATGTTTTTGTGGTTTTAAAACTATCTATTCAAATTATTATTATTTATAATGCTTCTTCATAGATAACTCTATAAGCCCAACATGGTTTATAATATTTTTTCTTAGCATAAATAATAGTTTCTTGTGAGAGAGAAAAGTCTCGCGTGGCACTAGCAAGCAATAAAATGCTGGCACGGCATTAAAAAGGTTAATGAAATCGAAATAATAAAAAATGACCACTAACTGGCCAACTTTTGCCCATCCCTTGAAAAATCTGAAATAAAGTCCCTAGATGGAGCTGCCCTGATTACGAATTTAAAGAAACTGTAACTTAGTTTCTTCATTGGCAGAAAAATGGTGGCGAACGTCATAATATGACAGTTATAGTATAGAAATTGATTGACGAATGGAGGTTCAATACATGCCTATCATTCCAGCAAATAAATAAGTTGAGTAGGAAATTCCATAACGGCGTGAGTTCTGTAACAGACTCGCCTTAACTAGATCAGTGCATCTATTGCAGTGCTTTGAGTGTTATCCACATCTGACGTACTCGGCAGATCATAACCCTTAGAGATTATCACATCCTTAAACCTCGCAAAGTATGGTATCAAAAATACTGTCAATTTACAAAAAATGTTGTGAGACACAGAACATTGCCAATTACTAAATACATATTTTTTATTAAAATTGATGAAAATAAAGGCGGAAACTCATTTGTACACCTAATATGTTCTTAAAAAAATACCTGAATCGTCTCTGCTCAACGTATTACATTTTGATGTGCCTAAAGATGAAGATAAATTACTGTTGTCAAAGTTGGTAGAAGAACGCTTTATGATTTTAGAAGAACTCGATGCTTTTGTAGAGTTCTGATTATAGCAAGTGTTAGAAGATACGTCACAATTCTCAGAAATGGTGTGTGGGCGATATCTTTTATGCGAAGAGACCGGGAAAACTTTGGTATACATTAATCTAAAATACAAACAAACATAAATAAAAGTGCGATAAGTTATAGTATGTGAAAAATAAAGCTTCGCTACCGTTCCGGTGAATCTAAAACATGAACTTTAAGAGACATTCCCTTAAAATTCATAGCAACGGATCCGAACATCATCTCGCTGAGGCTATTTACATCGGCGTTTGGTGGTAAATTCTAAAAAAAGAAAATATCATTTGTCTTTATCATTATGAGTTTATACAATGTTGATGACATTGAAAAAGCAGGGTCATATACCGAAAACAATGCGTACAATAATAAAAAAACGATAAGTTTACATGTGTAGGCGTACATGTATTTCACCTATGTTATTATCACGCGACTCATGTGACCGCTAGTCACATGTCAAACATACCAGTCACCAACTGTACAATAAATATGTTTCGTCGGACAAACAAAATACCTGATATTTGAACTCTTGCGTATCGACAGAGCTCTCGGAGTTTGTTCTGTCCGATTGCGGGTCTTTTTTCCTTTTGCCATTGCATAATCTTTCGAACGAGTAATTCTTTGGTTTTTGAGCATTGGCAACGCGCTGAATGGTTGAAGAGTCGAACAGCAACTTTCGTCCGGTACGCTCGCAGTCTCTGAACAGAAGCACCCGCACTTGATCTTTAGAAAATCTGAAGGATCTGTAATAGAGGAAAAATAATGATAATTTAAGAGTTAAACCAATATGGTGAATGAATTAGATGACGCACGTTTTATTAGAACTGATCCTCTTGTTCATAATATAATAAGGGGAACGGTATAACGCGAGCAGTGCTAACGAATGAGTGGTAGGATTTTCACACTTTTTTATCAATTGAAACAATTTGAACCAACGCAAACAGTGCAGTAATGATATTTACACGTACGTATCAATTCACGCGATTTGTGTTTTTTTTATTAATTAATTGAATTAAACGCTATTTACATACTCAAATTCTAGAAGAAAAGAACCACATTTTTAATACATTAAAGAACCACATTATATATCCGATTGCTACCAAAGAGATATATTTAATTGATTAATATAATTATTATAAAAGTAATAAAATAACAGCAATCACTAAATAAACATTCCCTATCTTTTACATATCAAATGCGGTGTGGAAGGCAACGTGATACAACTATTCTATCCTTTTCCCAAAAAATACCTTGGATCTGTCACCATTTTTAATAAATGAAGGAAAGGATTATCAATAAAAATATAAACGCTGGTTAAAATAATGTGGGATTCAACCACAGCTTTCATTCAATCATAAATGGGTCAAAGTTTATACCCACTATATTTATCATGTGGTAAGTTTTTCTCCATTGTCACTAAGGAAACTCATTGGATGTAGAATATAGTGTCAGATTTAAAATTGCCAAGGCTATAATTAAAATTACATCCCTGTAATTTTAATGGTTGAAATTAATATAACTGTTATTTCTTTTTCTTTTTCTCTAGAATTGTTCAACAATTGACAATCACGTCTATATAAATATGATTTGTATATAAATTGTATTCATCTGTAAATTACACAAGAGTATACAAATTACGATTAAGCTGTTATAAATTAGTTCATCTAGTATCAAATAAAATCAACGAAAACATCATTACAAAAACAAGATTTTAAATTTGACCTGCGAATCAAAGTCGTGGAATATTAGTTGAGTCAGTAGAGATGTACCAATTCTTTTTTTTTTATTTGTTATAAATCTAACATTGTAGCATGATGGGCGCTGGGCAAAGTCTGATTGATGTCTCAAAATAAAATTATTTATAACGAAATAATATCATTTATAATGAACTCATTTTGAACACAAAATTTGATGCAAATTTAGATTTAACTATTTAATAAAAACAAAATGTATTACGTAACAAAAATCTTCATGTATTCATATTATCATATATCTAAAACTGCAATATTAGAGCAAAAATTCAGATTGAGATGTTAATTAGAAGCAAAAAATACATATTAGTCTACTCTGTATATAACCGAATCCAGCAAAAGAATAATATTTATAAATAACATAGATAACATAGAATTAATCATGATATGTTCACACTATATTGGACTACGTGTAACTCAATACGAAAAATGCGATTCATATGCTTCGATAATATTAATGGAATATTTGTCAGTTTATCGGTTTTAAAAATTCAAATGTAAGCCTACTAATCTACAATACTCATTGAGCGAAAAGAAATTTATTATATATACTACAAAAATAATTGATAGGCTAGCATCTATGGACCAGTGTACTGACTTGCCTTACTTGTATTACTATAAAAATTATGTAACAAGTCTGCAATTTCACAATATATTCTCATGTTTTATTTATTTCAGATGGAATTATCAAAATATACATATTACATAAATGTGCAAAATTACTTATATAAAAAGGACATGAAAATATTTAATTTAGCATAGGATTTTTTTAATCATCCAATTAACTCTCAAATGCAAATAGTACGTCCATATAATCCTTATTCCATAAACAAATCAGATTTCCCTTTCTTGAAAAATATGATACCAGATTAGATTTTTTTAGCAATTAAGCCAGGCAAAGTATCCCATTTTGAGAATTATAACTCAGTGGCAGATTATCAAGAAGGGGTGCTAACTGAAGCAGCTGTGGAGGTTGTACGGCAGTTGAAACGACGATCTATGTTTCTATTCATTGTCGTTCTTAACAACATTGTTAGAACGAATTTGAATTACAATCACAGCAATATGCCATTCGTTTTGTACAGATAGTTAGAAAAAATAATAACTTTTTATGAAACCTTATAAGGAGTGATTAAGCTTGTTGTCATTTAATTAAAAATGATGACGGTCATCTAGAAACCATCATTTCTTTATATTATATAAATGAAATAAAAAGGTAATATTGGGAGTTAATGTAGTCATATAAATATAATTGCATTTTTTTTCTGTAATATAAAATCACAATTTTGAAGGGGAATGAAAGCAAAATAAAAATATATCAGGTTGTTACATCTTACATTTGTAAAAATGTATACCTTTTTGTAAATTATCAATAATTTTAGTATTCTTTCGGCGTTTCTCAACAGAAGTCGTATCAATAATGCTATTTAGTAATGAGATATTTTTTGTTTCGATATTTTCAAACCTAAATCAACAATGGCAGTGGAGATAAAATAATTTCAGTTAAGCTATATTATGCTTTATGAGTTTCAACTCGGTCATAATGCGACAATAGCAATTAAAAACACCTGTAATGCAATGGGCAGGGATGCCATTAAATTTAGAAAGTGTCAAATGTGGTTCTAAAAATTTCGTTCCGGGAATTTTGATATTGAATCTACGTAAGAGCGGGTGGTCCTTAGGGGTTGTTAGTGAGTATATTAGGGCTGCCCTCAAATCAGATCCGAGATTAACGGTACGGAAGCTAGCACAAAAACTCAACGTGTACATATCAGTTCAGACATTTAAAAATTAGAAAAAGTATTAATTTGCAGAATATGGGTATCTCATAAATTGTCTAAGGAAAATCTCGCGCTCTATTAATTATATATTTACAATTATTTTATATATTGCTCAATTAAAATGTCCTCCTTTTTACATAATTGAAAATAAGGAGGGTTATCCCGAAATTATTACAGGAACTCCGTTTAGGACCATGATTGATAATTTTTGCGTCCGGTAGTCGAGAATAATCATAACATATGATTCCAGCAGGATGGAGACACAACGCAATGAATCATTTCTCCCCGTTTATCAGATTTGAGGGTGACTGACTTTCCTAGTATCACGTTTTGAGAATTAGTGTTCTGTGTGCCGTCGTTTTCCAGAACATATCTACAAAGGATTTTGAAACTGAATTTTAAAATGTTTCTATATGAAAATCAATGGCACAAGATATAATATTATAATGAGCGATGAAGCTCACATTCATTTAATTGAAAATGGGACGGTCGTTCGAAAACTATTATTGATGACTTTTTACGTCTCGCATTCGAGAATAATTTTAACATATGGCAGGATGGAGTTACAACGCAACGACTCATTTCAAGCAATCCAAGCTCATTTTTTGAGATTTCTTAAAAAGGAGGTGTATGTCAACAAACATCAAACAATTTAGTAATTAAAGCAGAACCTTCAAGCCGTAATATAAAACTTGGAGCCAGAAATGCTCTGCAAGAAAATGAAAGACCTTTGACGGGTATAGTACTTAAAACAAAACTCTAAAAAAATATAAAAAATTGAGAATATTTTTTTAATTGCGGAAAAATGTATTATAATATTAATTGTCTACGTCTCTCACTTGTACGCGGAAATTCCAAAAAGCCAGTAAAAAATAAAAATAAAATTTTTATATTATAATTTTATAAATGAAGCAAAATAAATATATGAGCGAATGAGCACAAAATGAGCAATTGTATAGGAACACTATTTTGCACAACATATTTGATTTAAAACCAACGACGATAACGTAGCATCATACACAAACAAATACGATCGGAGCACTGGAAGGTTGAAAGCGATTCGAGCGATTCGAGCGATTCGAGGGAACGAACAGTGAAACGATAGTGATCGAAGATAAACGGAATGGAATATTTGTTACTTGTTATCGTGGTGCTGATGATTCCTGGCGGGGCGGCCGAGCAGCCGCCCCAGCAGCGGCATATCTCAGCGTCACGTGCCGCCCCCGCTCCCCGCGCACCCGCCAGATCATATGACTCCCCCACCACCGACCGCGACGCACACACGTGCCACGCTACACGCCGCTGGCTACGCTCCTCGCGCACTTCATTCATGATTCGAGTTACGTTTCGCGCGCTGCGCTGTCGACTCCGCTGCGACGCGAGCGAATAATAAACAACGATGCTATCGCGCTAACTCAGTCGTTATCTCGATCTATGTCATTGGATGTGTTTCAACATCAGAATATATTAGATTAAAAATTTGTAATAAAATAATTATAATAAACATTCGCCTCAACTTGTGTTGCCATATCAAAAAAAAACAATTTTGTACAAACATACTTTTATGCATTTAGCTCCAATCGATTAACCTTTTCACCACGTTTGACGTCTCTAGGCGTTATAGCCGTTGTAGTGGGAACGCTCGGTACCTAGCGTTCCCACTACAACGGCGCCAACCCCATTTTATTGCTTTTGACGTGGAATTTTGACTTATGAGAAGTGTAATTGTTTTTGCGCTCTTATATTGATTAAAATTTGGTTTCAATATACTTTGACCAACACTCTTATATCAAGTAAGGATAGTTATTATATTTTAAAAACATAGTGTAATATCGAAACAATAAAGCAATATGCGAAATGCGACGACTTAAAACAGCATATCATTTTACTAGCACTTATCAGTTGAATTTCTCGTTAGTAGAAATATATATCTACTGGTGAAAATGTATTTGGACTTTACTAACGAAAATATAAATTCACCGAAATATACACATTCACTGTAACATTTACACATCGCATGTAAATAAATAATAATAAGTATGGAAATGTATATATTAAATAATATAATTGTAAAAGTTGCAATCATATAATTTTACAAGCATCTGCTAGATAAATTATATTTTCAATGATAAAAATATATATCTACTGGTGATACTGTATTCCGATATGATTTCACTGAAATGACATATATTTTTTAATATTTTTGGTAAAGATTCGAGGCTGTTTTTTATATATTTTTAGGGATAACCCGATAATTTCTGGTTTATAATCAGGGACGTCATTTCAGCATTTTCCAGAAGAGGGCACAAGTGGGCCAGTCAATAGTGATTTTTTTAATATTTCGATTTCATTCAAATTCATAGTTTTTCATTAAATGACATACATTTTTCTGGCCAAATTCAAAGCTGTCCCACTTTAAATGGCGTCCCTGATCTGAGTAAGCTTTACTAAATACAATAAAGAGGCGACGTTTATGATACGGCCTAACTGGGCTAAATAAGACTAGTCGTCTATGCCAGCGTTTCCCAATTTTTAACACCTGTGGACTGGTGAAAATTTTTGCGGACTGGTAACGCAGGAATAAAAACTATCAGTTATGTAGTATTTTCTTTATTAGATTTTAATCTTATGCAATAACAAGTCACGTCAGTGCTACCAAAGAGTCGCCTAGTTTTGGCCATAATAAATAGGCCCTCATGTTACTATGTTCGCAACAAATTACTTTGATACTGAACGGGAACGGATTCCTCAACGTCCTCCTGCAGCGATTTTTTATAATCATCATATAGCAGTTCCCAAAAATAAATATAGAACTTCAGACGAGATAAAATGTATCAATGCATAAAAAATCTTATTTAGATATAAAAAAATTAATATAGAAAGAAAAAATATTAGATTTATGTACATATTTTTTTTATTATTGTTATGGACAATTTCATTATAGTCTATTATTAATAACAGTTTGTACATTAAAAAAAATTACGAACAAGAATTCTTGTGCATATTCATATGAAGTGATAAGTAATTCTGGGTATTAAATGTTTTGTCACACTTAGTACATTTTAAAAAACTATGAACACGCATATGCCTTGAAAGCGACGATCTACACTTGAAGGCTGATACACAGTTGGTGCATTTAAAATTATAAAGATCACTATGAACATTCATATGCCTTAAAAGTACTGACCGAGAATTGAATATTTTTTCACACTTACTGCATTCAAATTTATAAACATTATTATGAACACGCTTATGTCTTGTAAGCGTCGATCTGCATTTAAATGATTTTCCGCATATACTACATTTATATTCGCAAGTATCATTATGAATTTTCATATGCGCTATGAGATATAATTTAATTTTGAATGTTTTACTACAATTATGACATTCAAAGTTTTGAGAAACAGTGTGAATTTTCATATGAAGTGAAAGAGAATTTTTAGTTTTGAATGCTTTTCCACATTTGTTACAGTCAAAATTGTAAATGTCACCATGAATAAACATGTGTCGTGAAAGTTTAGATCTATTCTTGAATACTTTTCCACATTTTTCACAATCAAATTTACATGAATCGTTGCTTCCTTTTACAGAATTCATATGTTGTAAAAGGTGAGAAGGAGTTTTGAATGTTTTTTTACATTTGCAGCATTCCAAATTACTGGAACCGCTATAAACATGTATGTGTTGAGAAAGGTTATATTCATTCAGAACATCATAACGAAACACATTATCATAAGGATTTGTGTTGTTTATGAATCCTTGTTTTATATCGTTTTCACTTAGACTTGCAATAAGTATATCTTTAACATCATGCGTTTCTGAAATGATATATTTATTGTTAATTCATACATTGTAAAACTAGATGAAAATATAATAATATATTACCTGTTTCAAAGATATTGTCTGTGTCGTTTATATTATATTTTTCGACGATATCATGTTCGCTCTAGAAAAAAAAATAATATAGAGTAAATATTTGCTTTTAAAAAAAAAAATTTTACCTTGACTTTAGATTCTATTGGATCAATAAAATGAAGTGTTTCGTCATTGTTTTCATCCAGTTTTTCGAAGCTTGAATCTACAAAGTTAAAAAACATCCAATAAAAATGATAAATCAATTGATAATTCATATTTAAAAATATAATTATCCGTGGCAAAGTATTATCAAACATGACTATTAGGATTAAAATAATAATGCTATCATCTGATAGAATCATCTTTATGTTACTTTAACTATTTAAAAAAATAAGGGAAGTTGTATTCTGTATTTACAATATATGTATCGCCATTAACTTATGTATATAATATATTTCTAACCTGTTTCATTCTTATAGACTACTTTGTTTATATTATACTCTTCAGTGCTAGCAGGTTCATACTGAAAATATAAACAAAAACCTAAGTATTTACCATTGAAACATAAAATTACAGTATTTATTTTGTTTACCTTGATTTTACATTCTTTGCTTTTGACAGAATGAAATGTTTCATTGTATTCAATATCCAGTTCTACGAGGATAAACGTATTTTATTATTATAGAGTTGTTTCATAAATACTTAAAGTTAAAAAATAAAATATTTTGTCTTTAAACCACATTCATACATATACATAGATACATATTATGTGATACACTCTATGAGTTACATTCAGCGCTTTATTAGATATTTTTATAGCATATATGCACAACCCTACTCGATTTTCTTAATCATCGTGATATTTATTCGTGAGATTAAGTAAAGGTAGGAAAACTTAAGCGGTGATGATTAAATTTAACATCATCATTCATATTATGTAAGTTGTATATACAAAAAATAGTTATTAGTATAATATAATGCATAAAAAAATTAATAATACTTTTAAAATATGATGGGTATTTAACGAAAATAAAGAAGTTTAAAATTTCACTACTATATTTTTCGCAATTATTTGTAAAATCAATGTAATTTTTACTTTATTTTTATTTGTAATACATATCATATATTCTTTATGAGAATTTTAAATACCAGATATGTACGACCTAGCTTGATTTTAATTAATCATCACAATATTCATCCATGAGATTAGGAAAATCTAGGTAAATCTAATCTGTGATGATCGATCGGAATTATAATTATAAAGTAATTGCCAATTCCGATTTTCCAAATGCAATAGAAATTTGAAAACATTAAGGGATCTGAACCCAGGTCTTTCAGGTCAACAGTCAGTGCTATACCACTCGTCTACCATATTAATAAAAATATACTAATAATATAATATTCTACCTGTTTCAACCTTATTGTGTTCTTCATCAATGCTATCTTGCTCGATCTAAAAATAAATGTTTTAAGTAAATGAATTTAAATATGTAGTATTTTCGATTAACTTGATATTTAATGAGTTGACAGAATCAAATGTTTCATTGTCATTTTCGGTGACCAGATTATTGCACAAACGATAATTCCACACGGTGAAAATTCTGAACATAGTTGATTGTTTGATTGTCAAATATATTTTACTTTTAATTCTAACTGCTTTATTATATTCGATATTTTTAAGTAAAAAATTGGGTAAAATTAGGATATGTAAGTGTATCATACCAATTTAAATTACTAATATAATTGTAAAATATTTTTAAAACACGGTATTTATAAATTAAAATCATATTGACACCTGTGATATAAAACCAATATTTTTTATATATACATATGTATATTGACGTATTCTTAAATATACATATATGTGTATATTGCTCATCTATGATCGGAATTTTCGCTGTGCGCAATAATCACAGAACCATTTTAAATAAATGAATTTAAAAATGTAGTATTTTCGTTTACCTTGATATTTAATAAGTTGACAGAAACAAATGTTTCATCATCGTTTACAAATCCAGCTTCTGTAATGACAAAATGTTTTTTTATAATTTATGATTGTTTTTGGCTCTAGATTCCCCATTGAAAAAAATTATTGGTCAAATAGAAATGGTTAATAAAATATATATTTAAGAATTGCAATCATGTTAAAGAACTTAGTTTTTATCAACAAATATCATATACTATGTATGTGATTAAATAAATATATTTTTAATTAATTTTTCTTTGTTTGCTCTTTTTACTTTTTACACAAAATCTTAATTATTGATATTCATACCATATAATAATTAAATATGATGACAATGTTGAATTATAACAATTGCTATTAGTTACGTCTATTATATATTTTTGTATATTACTTAATTTAAACTATTTGACAAATTATTATTTTTGCTCTAACGATCTTCATTAAAAAGTATTGCAAGATGTAAATGTAAAATAATATTTTTTTACAAAAACATAAAAACTATTTGCTTTTGTGAAGATACGTAAGTATATAAACAATTAAATCAATACAATTGATACCTGTTTTGAAATGACCCAGAAACGACATTATAACGAACTAGGCCAGCAAGCTGTCATCTGTCACATAGAATTTTTGTTGTTGTCTAAATCAAATTAATTTCGAGCATAATAAAACAATGCAAATTTTTAAAAAGTGCGATTTTAAATATAGAAACTTAAAAAGATTTTAATTAAGATAGTTGTAATTTAAATAATAAATGGTTATTATGTTTCACTTTGGACAATGCTAGACGGGTATAAAGCTACATTTTTCTATAATTATTTATTCAATATTTATTAATTTTAACTTTTTAAATTTGTCATAGCAGTATAAATGAGAAGAGGGGTATATATTTGAGAACAATATTAATATTTGCGGATATGATTTGACTTATTTGTCGATGATCCTAAAGTATTTTTTTAAATATATTCTATTGAGAACTGTGTAAATAATCTAATATTGATAACAGATTACTATTAAGCATCTAAAAGTGTCATTTAATAACTTATTTTAGAGTCAGAAAACTATTTAATTTTTAACTACGAGCTTCGTTGCACAGAAGTAGTAACCTTTTTGTTTATAATTTGAAGCACTACAGATTCCATCTGCATATTGAAAACATATGCAATATAGCCTTTAAGATATTAGGATTTGTCCTGTGATACTCGAGGGCGATGTGCATCTTGTATAATCACCAAACGTATTTAAAAAATAATCTGCCTAAAAGCTGTTATGCCTTATACATGTATTTAAATAAATATATAATTACATTTTAGATCCTTTATTAGTGTCGATAATGAAAACTTTGAATTTTACATTTCGGATTGCATGTATTTATATGTTTGATATACCTAATACAGATGCCTCAATTAAAATAATATCCAATAAAAATAATTAAAGTTGCATTTGAACTTTAAAACAAATTTTGTGAATAAATACTACCTAATACTAATAAAGTTTGAAGCGAATCATAATAACTGTCATAAAGTGCTTGTACCAAAAACCATTTTTCACCTGGCAACATTTTTGCCTTCAGTCGAATTTGAACTGTCAAACGCGTTCGATACTCTAATTCACCGATAAATCTCTCAAAATATCCATATTAAAAAAAAATCACAATGGATAATTGCAAATACTGTCAAACCCTCGAAGACAAACAAAAATCACCATGTTTAGAGTGCGAAGAATGCGAAGAATACGTCCATCTAAAATGTCTCAAATCTAAAAAAACACCGGGAAACTTTATCGGCGATGTATTTTTTCAATACACGTGCACAGAGTGCTCTCCCACGGGAACCGAAACGTTTAAGCGCGAAAAAATGACATGGTAAATGTTTTAATTTTTTTTTTAATTTATATGTTTACCGTTATTATAATATTATTTATTTATAGGTTATTTGTAATAGGCATAGTGCTAAACCAGCTTGCAAAAAAGAGCATGGGTATTAGTAATAATGGATTTTTTCATTGGAAGACACATTTAGGATCCTTTATTGCTAACAATTGGGATACTCTGTTCGATCCTTCTTTGTATGTTAAATACATATAAAAAAATATATGTAAAAAATAGTTATACTTAATATTTTTTGATTTTTTTACAGTAAACGGAAAAGAAGTTATAGTGGAACATTTTCAGGAGTTTTATCACATTGGAGCAATGTATTTTTTGAATCCGGCTCCAATTTCTTAATGGAGTCAGGATGGTGGAAAATAGCTGACGGATTTTCACCTGCGCTAATTAAATATTTGTGTATGTTAAATTATTATTTTTTTATACATTAATAAATTTAATTAATTAAATTTTTACAGATATAGAATTTACTATGTGGAAGCAAAAAGATAAAAAGAACGCAAGCTTAGTTGCATCTGACAAAATTTTGGAATATAATGTCTTTAAAAATATTTTATCACAAATTGGTATATATAATAGATATTATTAATAAATGTTTTTTATTGTTAATAAATTATATATTTAAAAGGTCTCGAACAAATATTGAAAAGTCCGTCTGGTTTAAGAAATCAAATAGATTCTGAAACTCAAAATGATAATGAAGAAATTGGTGCTTCTAGTCCAAAATCAGAAATTCACAGTGAAATTTCAACTAATAGTTACAGGCAACTACACATAAATAATTCAAATATATAAGATAATTGGAATATAATGTATTGATTGATTTACAGGGCAGATATGATTAACAGTGATGCTGAAGATTATTTTTCTAATTACTTGATGGATTGCGATGATTCAATGATGATGAGCAATTTTGATGATATTCTTCTTGATTTTGAAGAGGCTCCTGGGAGTAGTTTTAATGCTATAAAGGTATTTTATTTGTATAAGTTTCTCTTGCCTCAATAACTATAATTTATTTATATATTAAATTACAGCAAAAAGAACTGTTAACTTTACAAATCAATTCTACCAATGATCAATGTTCTGATTTATCTGAATCAAATGGAATCAAAACAGAGACAATGACAAAGAGTAAATCTAAAAGTGCAGATAATTATATAGCACCTCCGGTTAAGAGTTTATTTTCTGAATCGAAACGATCTGATTTGATGCCATGGAAAAACAGTGATTCTAGCAAATCATATTCAAAAGTAGAATCAAACGTCATCAGCGAATATGAAGAGATTCAAATTCTTAACAATCTAAATACAACATGTAGAAAAGCACACTTTATTAATGTCAGTAAAAGAATAATAAGAATGAGGGCTAAATTTGGATTAAGGCGATTGAAAAGAAGTAGACAAATACCGTTGTTTGATCTCGATTCAATCGTTCGTAAACTTGCATATTATCCGACTCAAGATTCTTTGAGAGCATCATCGAACAATACTAGAGTTTTAGATCAATATCAGGTATGAAATAAATATTTATAATCTCAAATTAACAATCATCTGAATCATATAATTTTTTTAGCAAGCGCCAAATTCTATAACTACACATTTGAGTTATGCCATTCGATTAGTGTCCACTAGAGAAGCATCTTCATTTATTTCTCCGTATAGTGGAAAATTACTTAAACCGTACATATGGCGAGATACTGAAACGTATCCATTGTGGTTAAAATTGATGGAAGAATTGCAGTGTAAAGTAAATAAAGATGATGTAAATTGGAAAAAGAAAAATAGAGCGCCTCTAGATTATTGCTATGTGCGACCTCATCACATAGCATCAATAAATAGTATATGCACTCAATTCTTCTGGCCAGGAATTGACTGTAAGTATAAATCTATACACCGATTTAATATAATATCTATGGAATTAATTATTAAATAATATATTTCAGTATCAGACACGCTATTATATCCTGAGTTCAGTTGTGTTGTACTTTATAAGAAAATAATAGTCGGTTTTGCTTTTCTTGTACCTGATCCTAATTTAAATGAAGCGTATATTTCATTCATATTTACTAAACCGGGGTGGCGAAATTGTGGAATAGCAAGTTTTATGCTATATCATTTAACGCAGACTTGTATCGATAAAGATATAACGTTACATGTCTCAGCTTCGAATCCTGCAATATTTTTATATCAAAAATTTGGATTCAAGGTAATTGTTTCCCCAAGTTTAATTATAATATACTTTTAATGCAATATACTAAAAAAAAATATATTTTAGGTGGAACAGTTCCTGCAACAATTTTATGATAAATATTTTCCTCCAGAATCTAAAGAATGCAAACATGCGTTGTTTTTAAGATTGAGTCGAAGTTAATAAAATGTATGTTTATTGTATAAAATATATATTTTTACATCATCAACAATTAATAGAAAATGCTTAAAAATTATTTATATTCTTTATTGAGAGCTCTTCCGATGACCATTCTTCGAATCTCTGACGTTCCAGCTCCGATTTCATATAATTTAGCATCTCTGAGATATCGTCCTGTTGGGTAATCGTTAATGTATCCATTTCCACCTATAAATAAATTTAATATATTCACAGCTAGTTATGAAACACATAATTCCTTATAACCCTTTCCTGGTCACACCGAGTAAATTCGGAAATTTGTATTTTGTAAATTCTCATTTCAAAAATTAGCAAATTTTTCGAAAAAATTATACCCTTTTTTGTTAAAAATATTTTTAATTTTTTGGACGAATATTTTAAAATGTTTTGCAATGACTGCATATTTTTATACCACAGCATAGAAAAGGCGGTTCCATGCAAAAAGTTTTTAAGTCATTTTTAAAAAAGTACTGTGCGGAAAATGGTTAAATATTACTAATACTTTTTTGTTTTAATTTTATAAAATACGTTTGAATAAAATATTTAATTTCCTCCTTGATGCAAATATATTCGGGTGTGAGGGAGTGATAATTTTTTTCATTGTCTTCAATTTTAATATTGTGACATTTATATATCGAGGGGAAGAAAAAGAAAATTCCTAATAAGTAACTATGCAACATTTTAGTTGAATCAGTCGAATGGTTGATATATACATTCAATTTTATTTATATATTACGGATGTTATACCTAAGATCTGTATTGCGTCCAGTGCCATTTGAGTAGCTTTTTCGGCACAATAAAGGATAGCACCAGCACAATCTTTACTGTTCAAGTGTCCGTTATCAGCTGCTCTAGCGACATTATATAAATAGCTCCTACATGCTCCAAGTGTGGTGTACATATCGGCCAGTTTACCCTAATGCATTTCAAATAGTTAATAAAAATTGTAGAATTACACATAAAATTATCCAAAACGCTAACCTGTAACAATTGAAATTCTCCAATTCTTGAACCAAATTGTTTTCTTGTGTGTGCGTATTCAAAAGCGGTATCTACGCACGATTGCATGATTCCAACAGGACCTGCAGCAAGCACTAGCCGTTCCGTATCCAATCCTGACATCAAAACGTAAACACCTTTCCCTATTTTGCCTAGCACATTCGTAGCTGGTATCTGGATAATTACAGAAGTATTTAATACAAATTCTTCGATATTATAACTGAAGTCATTCTTATTACTTTGCAATCTTCAAAAACGAGTTCTCCAGTGTTCGATCCCCGCATACCGAGTTTATCTAATTTTTGAGCTGTAGAAAAACCTTCAGTGCCTTTCTCTATCAAAAATGTAGTAATCCCATGTTGCTTTGCACTTGGATCTGTTTTTGCATACACAACTAACACATCAGCATCTGGTCCGTTTGTAATCCAAAACTTATGACCGTTGAGTATGTAATAATCTCCTTTCTTTTCCGCTTTCAATTTCATTGAGACAACGTCACTGCCTGAACTCGTTTCAGACATAGCCAATGCTCCCATGTGTTCGCCATTACATAACTAAAACAGAAAATGTTTTAAAAAATCCTAACTCTTCGATTAATGCTATTGATTTACCTTAGGAAGATATTTTTGCTTCTGTTCTTCGGTTCCATGTCGATTTATTTGATTTACACATAAGTTTGAATGAGCACCGTATGAAAGACTGATTGCACCAGAAGCTCTAAAATTTAATATAAATTAACCTAATCTGTGCTTTTGAAATATTAATAATTGAATTCTATACCTAGATATTTCTTCATTTATGATGACGTGATCTAAATATTTTCCACCGGAACCACCATAATCTGGATTTGCAGTGATACCTATGAAATTAGATAATTTATAATTTTCAAATATTTTTTTTTGTTATATAATATGTTTTTAAAAACTAGAGTGGTTGTATCACCAGTTTTAAATCTACTGAAGGGGCGGGAAGAAATTATTTTTGCTTTTCTAAAATTGTAAGTAATAAAACGATTTGAGTATTTACATTGGTTAATTTATTATTATTTTTTCATATAAAGATTTTATCCTTTGTCAGTGTTATGGTATATATTACTGACTCAAAGAAACGCTTGCATAGTGTTTATGGAGGCCAAAATAGTTTTGCTCCCATAGCATTTTGAGATATTGTTACTGAATTAGTTGCAATATTTTATTTGAGTAAAAAAGAAATATTTGTAAAAATTGTGATTTTTCGCTGCATGCCCAAATCACATTTTCTTTTTTTAACCTTTTGTTACCGAAATCGAAATACGAAAAAAATCTGAATTCGATATCCTCATTGAAGAAGGAATCAGAAACGTTTTTAATGGGCTGTAGAGTATTTGCTTAATAATTTTTGAAGCTACGAGGCTGATTAATCGGCCCTCCACGAATATGTGAAAAATGGCATGGGCTGGTTTAATTGGACCACATATGTAACTTGCTCCTATTGATAAAATTATTTATTTTTCGTAAAACACAAACTATACATACACTCTTGCTTATAAATATTCTGTCATCAAACGAAGAAAAGATAAAAAGGGAATTTAGAAGGCTACGATAAATAATATTTGTTGGACTCGCATGAACAAAAGCAAAATGCACCAAGTTTGATCTTTATCGATGACATCATGTCATTATAAACATAAGTGTGTGAATTTCCATAGGTTAAAAAGATTTTTCCCGATAATTTTACAATGATGTACATATAACAATTTAAAAAATATTTTTTTAAAATCGTATACATATCTCAAAAAATAACTTAAGACGTTAGAAATATTATTTTATAATCTCGTATAATAAAGAAATTTGACTTGATCAGCTAGCATTGTAAAATAATTCTAGCTGATTATAATAACATTTGTGAGATAACAAAAACTTTGTTTTATCTTGTTATTAAAAGATAAGGAAAAACAATAAACATAACGAATACAAAAAATGGGAAACTCCTGACATGCCCCAAAATTGCCTAATTAATGCATTTATTTTATAGTCTTTTTACCAAAACAATGAATATTATTAATTGAAGATCAGCCATCTTAGGTGATTTAGTGGGATCATATTTTATCACTGGTAGAACTTTCTACAAAAACAGGTCAACCAATTCAACATTTTGCGTCCTTTGTTTATCTATAATATATCTCATAAAAAACTGAAAACGAAATACATGCACTATAGAATTTTAAAAGTTAAATAAAAATTGAAGAAAATAGTGAGACTATAAAAATAGCATCACATTGCTAGGATTGACGAATCGACATGATATTTCATGTCGATTATAGGTACATCTTTATTTATTCCATATAACATAATAAAAATTTAGAGTAATTTTCATCGTATTTGTACCATTTTTTGGTCTAGAAAGGTAATTTAAATCAATAAATAAATCATATTTAAAGAAAATAGTAATATATCGTTTAATATTAAACGAAAATAACATTTTATGAGTGAAACACAATTTTACAGCCTAATTGACCGCTTTTTAATCGAGTTTAAATTTTGTATTTATCCGTTTGATAAAATATACAAAAAATGAACGACGTTTAATAGGATAATGCTACTGAGATGAGTAAAACCCCCGTAACTTGTGTGCATTTGTAATATTTTAGGAAAATTGCACTTTATAAATTTACATGTAATTTTAGTCGGACATATTTTTGTACTGAATCTGCAGTTTAGTTCAAAGTAAAATCTCAAAAATAATCTTTTTGTTCTGTAGCGAACGTGTTGGTCAATTCACACATACAGTCGACCCCCCCCCCCCAATAACACGGTAAATTGGGGACGTGCTATTTGGGTGCGTGTAGTTGGGGACTAGATAATACTAACAGTAATAAGTAACAGGCACCCAAATAGCACGTTCCAAATTTACCGTGTTATTGGGGGGTCTACTGTACGTTGATTTTTTTATAATATTATTTACATAAATAGGTGTGTGTGGGGGGGACGGGGGGGTCTCTCAAAATAAGTAAATCTCATTTAATTAAACATTTGGGTAATATATTTAGTAAAAGCAAATTTTGGTTATATATTTTAAATTTCATATTATTATATGACATGATTTTTAAATACAAAAAATACATGACAGTAAAACGTGAAGGGGAAGTAATTAGTATTGATGTATATCATCATTACTTATGGATTTTACATGTACTACACATATATAATCATTTTAAACACAATTTTTTTTTTAACCTATTTTCCTAATAAATGTTAGCTGAGAGTCTATTCAAAAACTTTTTACTTATTTTAGTTGATGTAGAGCATTTTATAGAATTATAAATACCTAATGCGCCTAAACTTCCCAACTTTTTCCAAAAGGATCTCAATTCTGCGAAATTATTCGTCTTGTCGATTTCATCCGCTTTAGGAGCTAGCTCTTTCTGAGCAAAATCGAAAATGGTTTGGCGCAACTGAAAACGTAAAAAACACATAAACGTCATCGCATATTTTTCTATCAAAAGAGTCCAACAATTCTGACATTGCTTTGTAACTTTCCGCCAAATATTACAGTGTTAAAATTTCCCACCAGGTGGTACGCATTTCTATTTTTAAGGGAAAGTAGCTAATTATGAAAGTATGTATACAAACTTGAACTTGTTCACTACTAAGTCCGAACACGTTTTCGTCGATCGGATAATATTTAGAGACCGATCTGACGATTTGAAGGTTACTTCCATTATTGAACTTGACTGCGTTCGCAAAAATGTTTCTGAGTGCCATTTTGGCCAGTCACTGACGAGATCGTGCGAGAAAGTGTGTTGTCTCAAAACGACTGATATCAGATTAGCTAAACGAGCTACTAGTGTGATAGTAAATTTATTGTGTGCGAACACACAATACTACCACAGTATCTTGCGTGACTACGTGTTGATGTCAAGCAACAGTGGAGTTCGTGGAAAGAAACCTGTTGCGCAACTATATAATTGCTAATTTTTTTACATAATGCTTATGTATTTCTTATTAGATAACATGCTTGTTGTAATATGTACTGATGTATTTTTTTTGTGTAATTCTTTGTTCCGTAACGCACGCGGATGCGTGCATAACTGCACGCCTGGGATTTAACCCTACTGTTATAAATTCGTCGAGCAAAAACTTTAAACTTCCCGTAAGGTCTTTATTTGCCATATGTGCCTGTACAATGTCCGTGTCGGAACTGATCTGAATTATTACCAGTGTGTCGAGGGGCTATTCTTAACTCTGCCCCCCCCCCCTCCATACAATTATTTTATACAAAATACCTTCCAAAAAATCTGTAACTTAATGCATGTCTTCTATATGCCAACTCTTTCCGTGATAGGCGGCCTCTTTTATGCTCTCTCTCTCCAGCTACGCTACATACCGTTCACATATTATATGCAAATAAAAAAATGTGTAAAATAGTTTTCAAGTTTGATGAAAAATGTTATTAGCTATCAGGCATTTCATTATTTTAACACGTGATTGACTCTAATAAACGACGAGAAACATCTGGTGTAACTTCGACGTTTATCGATTCTGAGAAACTGATATATATTTTTAGTACATTTAGCTTAAGAATCACACTACACGAACGGGTCCTTTCATCGTGAAAATGCCGCCCCCAAGCAAGTGCTGCCCGGTGCGGCCTCCCCGGCTACACCACTGCTCATGCGTCATGATAATGGGTTGAAAAATCACGACTAAACTACTTACTTACGACATGTATGAACAATAAGCTAAATAACATGTGATTATGAAATATTAATGACAAATTTATTTTCTGCAAATGAACAGTATTTAGGTTACCACAGGATTCATATATTTTTTAATCTTCCATTGTAACTTGATAGGGTTGAGCTAAATACATTACAACAGGAGTAAACACAGTAAACACCTACAAGTAAGTGGTGAACGACCAGACTTAAAGCAGTCTTATACAACAATTTTAGATTCACAAATATACTGTACGCGAATTTATGAATGCAACAATCTGGACGCAACACTTACCGCTTTATATGACGAAATTTACTGTGTGTTCGATTAATGTTTTCACATGAAACGAGACCACAAAGGCGGTAGGATATACCCAAAATGATTTACTAAGAACGTAATTGCAATCTCAAAGTGTCTTCCACATCGAATCATATATATCGATCGCAATGGAGACAATCCGACCTCACGATCTAGTTGATCATCCGGTTTATCCATAAACAAAGTCGAAATTTTAGAGATTTTGAACTCAAATTGTATTGTTCAAAAAAATCACATTGGATTCGGCCATTGCGAGAAACACTGTTGAGAGCTAAAAAAACCTCAAAAGTCAACTCAAACATTTTTGAACAAAAATTTCCAACATGACCTTTTTTTAGCTACCACCAGACATTTTTGTTCGAAACAAATGAAAATGTCAGGTGACCTTTTTTTAGCAATCCTGGTTTAGAACTTCATTATTATGGTAAGTCTTGTAATAAATCGTGTATTAACTTCAGACTGGTCGCCATTCCATCAGCACCTGCTAAGTTATCAGATATATCCACATTCATTTAAAAGGTTCTAAGCGCTAGAAAACTATAGTATTTTTTAATTTCCACCATGTATGCCAATTTTAGATTTAAAAAATTACATACATACTACATCAAGTTGTAATATTGTTGATATATAAGGCATTTACTACCTTATCTGATATTTTAAATCATACGCTACCATCCTTAATCTTTTATACGTCTTTAATTAGTGAAATGTATTATAACAATAATTTACACTCAGTAAACTCCCGTATCAATAATAAAACGCTGCAATACGACCGCACGTGGTCGTAGCATAATATAATAGTTTATGTTTTCAATTTAGAAGCTTTTTTCTAAGATAGCCTGCTGTAATAGTTCCAAACTGGGTTAAATATTAACTTTGATCTGAAGGTTAAAAATTCTTAGCACCTCAAATATTCCAACTTATGCAAAGTTTATATATATTTTAGTGCTATGTAGTCTAGCTGTCTCTTTAGAAGTTAAGACATTGCTTCTTTTGTTCAATCAAAGTTACGTCAAATTACTTTTGCCTTTCTTTTACTATCGATCATGATCACACATTTACTGTAATGCTCATCAGTTTTGCCAAAACACGATCTTTGATAAATTTCCTTCTTACTATATTTATCAAAGATCGTGTTAATAGTAAGATATCATATTTTTTCATACAATTTATAAATAGTTGATTCTTGATTGTAATAAATAATCCACATACAAATATAAAGACAAATTTTAGTACGCCATTGGTTTATTGCCGTTCAAAGTACAAATATTGAATTGAAAAATACATTAGCATATCAAACACAATCAAATATTTGAAATTCACTCTGGTAATATGTTTGATTGATATATTAACAATGTAGGGAGTTCGATGGTAAATTGTGTCTTAAAAATAAAATAAAAGTCATAATAATAATTTATTCAATTTAATTCTATATTTGGATATAATAAGCAGATGGAATAAATAAAGAATAAAATTCATGTTGGAATGAAGCTCTTACAGAATAATTTCATTACAACAAAATAAGCAGATTTTATTAAAGATAAAGTATTTAGCTTATCGTTCATTAAGTATCCAATAGTAAACTGAAACAATCAAATTTTGTTTAATAGCAATTCCGTATCAACAATCGTAAACATTTTTTATATTTTAACATAAAATATACCATTTTTAAAATTTATAATTGATAACGAAAGTTAACTCATTTCTGATTTTCGTTGTACATTTAATATGGTAGATATGTATTTATGTATATAATATAAATTATAATTTTCTAAATTTTTATATAAGAATAAATATTTATAATAATGATAAAATATAACTAAGTAGATTAATTTTTATATTTTAATTCAATACATGATGGTTATAAGCATTAAGTTTAAATAGGCATATGTAATATTATATAATAGAAAGATTTATAATTAAAAAAAATGTAATATGTATACATTTTTCTACTACATAATAACTTTTCCACATCACAAGTAAAATTACATAATAAACGCATACAAAAATACTGATAAAAGGAATGATATAAGACAGTGGTACACAACTTGTAAGTAAAATGTGACCATAGAAATTCCATAAGATGTGTACGACTGAATGAAAATATTTAAAAAAAATACATAACATCAATATTAGTTTGACTATAATTTTCAATTGCACTAAGTAGAAAAATTATCACAATAAAACATAAAAATAGTATTTTGTGCAAAAAAGACAAAGTAAAATAAAAACTTAATTCTTTTTCTTGTTATAAATCTATATTACTTGGTATTAAGCGTTGAATAACCATATAAAAAATTTTAATAAATTAAACAGCAGTTTTAAAAGATGCTAACTTTAACAATTGATTTCGAAAAAGATAGATTCAATGATAAAAAAACAATAAAAATAATTTATATATAGCATACTGAAGAACATCGTTCAATACAAATCAAAATTTTGACTAATCTCTCTTTAGAAATACGTGCTTGAATTTCAACGAAAGCCTACTAATACGTGAGATTCACTTTCAGAAAGTGACGCGTAGTGTATTAATTAAATTTAAATTAACTATAAGCTTCACCATGCTAAATTTAACACTAAAATGTCATCATCAATTATCTCCGATCGATTTCAGTGATTGATAATACTCTGAGAGCACCCGCCAAGCAGTCGGAGCCATGAATCCGTTCGGCGGTTCTTTCCCAGAACGAGCTAAGGCTGAATTATATAAGAATAAGACAATTAGATTAAGAATACAGAGAATGTTTTTATTATTATTAAATAATGACTTAATCTACTATACCTCTCATTCTAGTACCGGATATAAAGTCAAAATCTTCTTTTCTTGTCGGATCGAAGAAGTCCATTTTACCACTTGCAGTATCATATGCCGCTACTCTAAATGGTACGATCTAAAATCATATATACATTTATTAATTATTTTATTTAGTTTAAATAGAATTATAAAAACAAACCTCCAAGTCTCCCAAACCCGGTGCCATCTTCAGAACTTGGGCTCCGTGACGCGGATCGTATAAATCTCCACCGTGAGTCGGATGAGGCATGCCAGCTGGATCTCTTCCTACAATATATAAATTGGCGCCGGCGTTCATCCTCGCTTTGGCGTGCCATTGTACCTATTCATTAAACATTTTAATTATTCTAGTGAAGAATTGTAATTCTAGAATGAAGAATGAATAAAAATTACTTCTGTCGGTCCAGCGTACATCATCGGTGATGGGAATATAGCTAAGATTGTATTGTGTGGTTGTAAAATGCCTTCCCTCAAAACAGCCAAATGTTGATTGATCCTCACGTGTAATGGTACGTCGTCATCCTTTGTCCAACCACCTTAAATAGAAAATATTTATTTATTTAAATTAAGACCCTTGTGACCTAAAAGATAACTCACGAAAAAATAATAAACATAATAATAAAAACTGTATATAAGAAAGAAAAAAGTCATAAAATATTAAAATGATAAGATACGAATCGGAAGCTCCTTGTAGCTGACAATAAATAGATAAATGCCAGCGTATTAAGAAGCTGAATGGTGAAAGCCATGGGCGAGTCGGCTAGTCCGGACAAACCGGCTCTAATCAGAAGAGGGCACAATTGAGATAATCGAAGACGTTTCGAAACTTAAAACTAAGATTTTTCGAGAATGGTTAGATTGTCAGCAGTACTCTTCAGTAGTTCAAAGAAATATTCAGCGACATATAACTATCTGCGAGAACTCAGCGAATCGTATACCAATGCTCCTAGAATAAAGGCGCTGAGATACAAGAACGGCTAATAACCAAACGATCAACTGACGAATCATCGGAAGTGAAATACGTTCCTCATAACGAAGCCGGGCATCTCAAAAGATTTTTCGTAGATCCCTTATATCGGTTTGGTCGCTTTTGTAATAACTGCGATGAAAAGATTTGATCAAACACTTAACGCAAGCTCTTATTCCTTAACCCTCTATTACTCTGACTTTTTTACATTTAGTTTATTACTTCTTTTAGTCTAGGTTTTAGTTTAGGAGGGAGGAATGTCCCGATCTTTTCCGTAGCATAGTGGCATATCTTTATTGAAGGATACAACTAGAATAAAACATAGGCAAAACCAGACAGTTATAAACTTTTTAAACAGAAATTACTTCTTAGCCACTAAGATAGTAAATAATGAATGTAGCAAATACCTAATGGATGCAGAAGTAAAACAGGTCGTTTGAATCCTCTCTCAATCAGTTGTTTATGTGTGTCGGTCATCAACAAAGCATGGCCATTATGAATTGGATTCCTCAGCTATAAATGAATGAACAACATCACAAAAATTACCAATGAATACAATATATTAATCCTAAATTAAAAATTACTTGAAAAGCGAATACAGCATCAGCTCCCATTTCTTTGAACAATGCCCTCAATTGATTGGGAGTCAGGCGATACTCGTCCAATCCATCGTCCCACTTGATCTGACCCAACACTTCCACATTTCCGCCGACTAACCAATCGCCGCTTTCTTCGACCATCTAAAAGAGTCG
Organism: Plectrocnemia conspersa; assembly: GCF_051122295.1. NCBI lineage: Eukaryota > Metazoa > Arthropoda > Insecta > Trichoptera > Polycentropodidae > Plectrocnemia > Plectrocnemia conspersa. The sequence continues at coordinate 15,606,521 of NW_028277176.1, forward strand.
ATTATGCAATATAACATATAAATGATAAAGGGGAAAATAAAAATTATACCTTTATGTATGGATGCCCGAGATTGCATGTTCCGAATTGCCTGGCACAACGTTCTTCTTTACGATGCGGGAAAAACTCAGGCGATCTCAAGATAGCGACTGGTCTTCCTGCCCTTTCCAGAGTGATGGAGCTGCAGCCTTCCAAGCGACACTTGTTGTTTTCGGTCAGCGCCAAGACAATCGGAACGGACTGATTGACCACTGTGCCATCTGATTGAGTGATCCAATTAAAGTGTAAGGTCTGGAAACAATGAAACAATTCATATTATAATTCATAAAGTGTGCTCACTAAAGGCTAGCAATATAAAATTTTAGAAACGGCAATGTTATTTAAAAATAAATATTGTGTGAATAAGTACTATTATATAAAAAATATTTTGGCTAATCAGTGTAAAAGTCGATGGAAATAATTTTTGGTTTCAAGAAATAATGCCAGTTACCACACGTTTATTTTGCTCAATAGAGGAAGAATTTATTCTATAAATTCTTAAAATATCTGAATTTAAGTGGAATAAGATAGCATTAGAAGGTTTATTATGATGCAGAGTAATTTTGGGTACACGATAATAGACGAGTGGTATAGTGACTAATACCCGGAAGACCTGGGTTCAAATCCCATTTCGATCGATCTTCACAGATTAAGTTTTCCTAATATAACGGATGAATGTTGTGATGATTAATTCAAATCAAACTAGGTCGAATATATTAGGTATAAAAATTATTACTCAAAAATTAATTAATGAGGCAACAATTCTGACTGGCGCATTTATAGACAAAAATAAGTTTATTCCAAGAATCGGTACTCAGATTTTTCCGTACACGAATTTTGCAGACAGGAACTTTAAGGACACTGATTTTTCCAAACAGGATTTTTGCAGACACTGATTATTCCGGACAAAAATATATTTTTAATATTATATTAAAAAAAATTAAGGTAAACATTTGGATTGTTGAATTTTTTTTAATATAATATAATTTTAAATCCAATGAATCAATATTTTTACTTTGTGAAAAAACGTTAAAAAGTTGATGTCTATAAAAACGGACAATTAACTGTTAAATAAAGATTGATTAGGATTTTTTATCAGTGGCCTTTATTGAAATGAATGGCAAATTTCAGACGTGACAAACAAATAAAAATTGCTGTGTGCATAGATTCAATGCGGGCTAAATTTTTACTCTATGCCTTGTTATTCACGGACAGTCATTCCCAAATATGTATGCGCCCAAAGTTTATTTTTATTACATGTATTATGATGTATTGAATATGCAGATAATTACCTGGAGTGCGTCCTAATTATTAAATCTAAATCCCTTTGAAAGGATTGCCATAAAACATAATAGTAGTGGCATGTAATAAAATTAATCTCTTGCGTAACTTTAAACATATTTTTGCCTAAATAACATATTTCCATTACTACATAGTTTTACGTTACTTTTATAATATTATTTTTTTATGAAATTAATCTTTTATTATTTTAAGTTAAATATCATAAGTTTTAAGAACTAATAATTTAGAGATTCGTAGCTAAACAGAATTTGGCTATATGTGGTCACGCCCAAATTAACTGAAAAGAGGTTTTATTAAAATTTAATCCATATGTTGAAAAAATATGATCCATTGTTACCAGAATGTGTTCTGAAAATCAATCTGGGAAAGAATTTTGCAAAATCATACATGAGGAGTTATTAATACAAAGTAGGGATTATATTGATAAGAATACTACTCAATAGTTAAAGGGATTGTCGGGTTCATCAACTAAACCACTAATCTATCTATAATTTGATGGAAGGATTAATTGCATATCATCATAAAAAGGGTTAGTTCCACTCGCGATAAAAATAAAAATACTAATATAATATTATAAATTTGTTACTGGTGTAGTAATTTCCTTCATAATAATTTCATAATTTCATATTTTCATTGATATATTAAAATACATCATAATCCAATAAAATTATTAATTTATAATTATACATTTTTTTTATAGCTAAACTTATATTTTACTTGAAATAATACAATAATAATTTCACAAAAGTAATGTAAAACTGTGTAGTAATTTAGGCAATACAATAGAAAAAAGTTGTTTAAAATTATGCAAGAAATTAATTTTATTACATGTCACTACTATTGTTTTATAAAGATCCTTTTGAACGGCTTTAGACAAAAATACGTTTTCAATAATATAAAAAAGTAATTAAGATGAACTCAAAATTGTTGTTTATTGCATTTTATCACGAAGTAAAAATATTGATTCATTGATTTAATTTCAAGTTGATTGCAACATTGAACTCGGTAAGAGTTTACCGATTCACAATGGCAGAATTTATACCGACCGAAGATTTGGTAAAAAAATTGGATGGGATATGAGAAACAGGTGCTATATGATAACTATAGATGTAAAAAAACAAGAAGCAGGTAGAAAAACCAATTGTAAAACACCGAACTGACTGCAAAAACATACTGTTGTGTATTTGGTGGGATAGTGTAAAAATCATACACTATGAAATTCTTCGACCTGGTCAAACGATTACAGGAATGATGTATTATGAACAGTTAGACCGTCTAAAGGAGCAATTAAGAAGAAAAAGGCTATCGATTATCAATAGAACTCAAGTGGTTTTACAACATGACAATGCGCAACAACATATTTCTAAAGCCATACTCTTCCGATTATCACCTTTATCGGTCCATGCAACATTATTTGGATGGAATTTATTTTTAATGTAAGTGACATGGAATAAAAACTGTTGGACTATTTTAATTCCAAAACCGGAATATTCACAAAGAAGGCATAAAAAAGTTGAAAGAGAGACTTAAAGTTTTATCTAATGAGGCCAATTATTTTTTTGATAATTAATCAAGAATAAAAAAAAGCATTTTATTGTTTCATTTTTAAAACGAATAACCTAATATTAAAAATATTTTTTTGTCCGGAAAGTTCCTGTCGGCAAAAATCTTGTCTGGAAAAATCACCAAAACCCAAGATCATTCATTCCTAAAATTTATCTTTCCGCTACAAGTGGATTCGATTCCCAAATTCGCCATAACAATAAATTCGTTACAATATTCATTAAGAGATGAATGCTTCTCTCATGGTCATTTTTATGTTGCACTTAGTGTTGTAATGGGGCCAGAGCGCCGCTCTGGCTCTTTTTTATAAAGCCGGAGTGCACTCCAGTACTAGTGTTATCATATAATGTTTAACATTAAACCAACAAAAAAGTTCAATAGAATAATTATAAAATTCATAAGATACAAATAATGTCAACTGCTTGCTTAAAAATCGAATTTTGATATTTGATTATATATACATAATATTTTATTTATCATAAAAGGAATTTATCTATAAGCATTGTAACATTTTCAATTTTTGTTATTTTGAAAATCATATGCATAACGAGGGGGAAGAGGAGCTAGGTCAAAATTAACGCTCCGGCACTATTTAATATAACACTACACCATTAGTTGCACTATCAAAATTAACTCATCCGTATGACCTACATACATACAACAAAAACGGTATCTAGGATACAATATAACTAGAACTAATATGTAGAAGAAGCTGGGTACAAAAGAAAGTATTAATATAAAGCTTATTTTTAACTCACCTGCAGATATTCATTCTCCCTCATAAATCCTCTCAAAGGCGCAGCCCATCCTTCGGCCAATACCTGTATGAGATATTATAAATAAAATATTGCATAGTTTAATATTAACTAGTTTACAAAAGAATCTTCAGTTACAATGCATAGTACCTAACTCTTTTATAAATACTGATTCAATTATAAACGTACCTGTAACCATTGAAGATCTACTTGTGTGATTGACAATCTCGGTAGAGTCGCTGCTTCTTCTAACGCATGACTCAATCTATTTCCAGTTAAAAACAATTCAGGTATGATGTCAGCATCTTGAGAATGACGTGGGATGATTCCCTATAACATATTTTTATTTAAAACACTGATTGTAAATCGTTAAACAATGAAAACATACACGTATATCAACTAACCTTCTCTTCTAAGAGTTGGACAACTCTCAATGTCGAGTCTTCGATGGTGCAATTCTCGGTTTTTACGATCAGATCTGGATTTTCTGGCTTTTCGTATTCTTGTGTTATACCAGTGAATCCCTAATGTTTATGACGCAATCGTTAAAAATTATAATGTGATATTTAATTTCAGATAATAGCAATAATCACCTTAATTTGACCGTCGCGCGCCTTCTTATATAAACCTTTAACGTCTCGTGATTCGCATACTGCTAATGGAGTGTCAACGAATACTTCGAGGAATGGTAGATCACACTCTTTGTGGATGCGGCGAGCCATATCACGATCCTAAATAAAAATGGTTACACTTAACTATGCGTTTCTTCTGATTCTTTAAAATGTTATATAAAAATCTGAGCAAAATATTTTTAACTTACTGATTGATTGAAAAATAATTAAAGTCATATTATTCAGTAGGAAAAAAGTGACATAATTTCAGAGGCTTAACTAACCAAAAGAGTCTTTCGTAAATTAAAATAAAAAAGTCTCTATATTGCACACCAAAAAAAGTAGCTTTAGACATTTTTGTTTTTATTTTTTTATTAATGTCTGAGGTGATATTTTTTTTAGCTCCCACCAGCATCCGTAAACGAACAAAAATGTTTAAAAGTGCGAGATCATGCAGTTCATGACAAAAAACGGTTAACAGAAGTAATAATCAGATACCTCAAAGCTCTTCATGAAAAAAGTTAAAAATGATTTGGCTCGGTAACACTGAAACTGTACGCTTGAGCTTAAGCGAAAATAATTATCTCTTTATTAACTACTTTTTTACACATTTAGTGAGTAACCAATGGTTAGTTTGCTTCAACGGGGTTGAAGGTTTTGGTTTAGCTTGTAAACACCAGAAAAATATAAAATAAAAATTGCAGGTCAGCGTTGCATCACGTGACCGATCATTACTTTATGGAGGCAATACTAGTCGTTATCTGGATTGTTTTATTCAAACATATACATAGGCAAGCATCAAGATTCCATGTGCAAAACTAACATTCAATTAAAATTAATTCAAAATACTATTTCATGATTATACATTTAATTTAATATATGTATGTATATGAAGCAATCTACGATATAAAAAAATAATTCGAATAGTCAATTTAATTATTTTTAGCAACATTCTACATGGAGTTGAGCAAATGCTACCTTTGCCTCTTTAATCAGATATTATATAACTTATGTTTCTTAACCTACATTGCTGAAATCGTTTTAATTTATGGGACGTAAAAGCAAGTTTTTGTTTTTGTATCAATTTTGCAATTATCAATGCCAACGAAATTGAATAATACCTCAGCAAAAGGTGAAACGAAGCTGCATAACGCAAGCACTCCGCTATCGGCGAATAGTTTAGCAACTTCAGCGACTCTCCTAATATTTTCCTCTCTTTCCTCTTTGCTGAATCCTAAGTTTTTATTCAGTCCTGTACGAATGTTGTCGCCATCCAGACCGTAAGCGGGAATGCCTAAAGTCATAAAATTGATTACACATATATAACAATTTCAATAAGAAAACATTGATCATTAAACATACCTTTAGACACCAAATAAGCTTCGAGTGCGAAAGCGATGCTAGTTTTACCGGCACCACTGAACCCTGTGAACCAAACGGTCGAGCCTCGGAAGCCGCTGGTCGAACCGATCGCCATCCCTCTCTTGGCTCTGGACACATGGTGCTTCTGTTCTCGAACATTGGTCGCGACTTGTATGCACTGTAATAAAATAGAAAATTTAAGAATCTCTGCATAAGGACACGTTTCAATTCCTAAATATGTTAGAAAGCAGTTGTGCAGGAAGTGAAAGACACCTCAAAAGGGAAAGCTGGCACATAAGTGGCGAAATACACAGAAGTGCAAAAATATATGCCACAATGTTCATTTGCGAAAAATGAAATATTTATATAACCGCGCCGGTGCCATTATTATTATTGCATTCGCATATAAAATTAAAAGTGTTTAATGTATGACTAATGCTAAATTAGTTTCATAATAATTTAAGTAACAGTACTTTCTCAATAAATCAGTTATTTAATATTATATTCTCAATACATTATTTTGCCAGTACATACACCATTCTACGACTATGCATCGCTTTTTATAAAACACAGTAATTCGAAGATGTGTACTTATAGCATCATGAATTTTTGCAATAGTACATTCCATAAGCTAATACATTCCACATTAAGATAGTCGAGTATAATAACCATTGAAAAATCAACAGAGTATATAAAAGTAGTATAAATTAACATAAGTTTTCCATATTTATTAGCCATGGGAATATATAATTAATTCATTATACTGAATTAAATTTAAAAAGTATTATTCTATCAGGAGTAGCCAGACTTTTAGGATATGCAGGCGACTCGCTACTTAAATTAGTGATTGCGGTCTATAAACTTCATATATTTGCTCTTAAATATTATTAAAACTACGGTCATTCGGTCGATTGGTACTGTTTTTTAAAGAAAAATGTCAAGCTACTTATCTACGCAACATGATTAAAAAAACTTATACATAAATTTTAAACTTAAAACTAAGTTGGACTAAATATTTTTCCACATTAAATAATTACGTAGGGATTTCAACGATGACAGAGGTTTAGCTTAACAAAACAATAATCAGTATTTCAAATCACCTAAAAATTGCAATATAACCAAGCAGACTTTCAAAAGCCATCTATTAGCATAACATAAAAAATTCTCTGTAAGCCCTATATTTAGTAATCTTCGAGACACATATAGAAAAAATAGTAACGGCTTAGCATAGAATAAGCATTATTAAAACTATCATTTTGTAGTTCCACCTTGAAAATGAAGACTTTCACAAAATAATGGATCAGAGGTGGAGCTAAACACTAACGTAATTGGCTCTAAATTCATCTTTACTCCCGTAAATGTAGGATAATCAGACGTCCTCCTTTGAGGAGGATAGTCCTCAAGTTATTTGTCTTTCTTTGTTCTCCTTTTGTTGTTTTGTCCTTACCGAACAAAAATGGCAAAAATGAATTGAGTAGGAAATGTGTTTGTGTGCGTGCATAAACAATGACAAAAAGGCATAGCATGGTCCCGTTCTACGCTCGATTAAAAATTTTTTGGTTTCTCGACAATTAAGCTCTCGCAGCATCTCTAAATAAACAAAAAATCCAAGGCGACCCTTTTTCTCTTTTTAGTGTCCTCCTTTGATATTTTCAAAATTTGGTCATCTTAGTAAATGACCAGTATAAAGGATGTGACATATAATCTTTCAAAACGAATCGATTCTCGAACTCGCTCGAAGACTATAGTACCAACGAACACTCTTTAAACTTTCAAAACTCGCCATTTCGACTCGGATGACACTTCTACCGTTCGATTAGGTCTAACTAAACAGTCACTCAAGTCCTCAAGAGTTCAACTCGATCTTCAGTACGACTTCGAGACTACCAAGACGCGGTACTAAAGCGAGTATACGTATTATTATTATCCAAATGGTACGGCCATATCTAAAACAGTTTTCTCTTTAAAAAAAGATGCGACAGACTATAATGGTATGGTAATATTATAATATATACACTATCTCAGCAGTTCACATGTTCTAATAGTGCTTCTAATAGCATAAACGCCATCTGCAGCTATAGTGAAGTGACTGCATCGTTTACGCAATCTCGACAGACGAGATGATTATGAATAATTAAGACAATGTCTCATAAATTCTCTGCAGTGGACTAGAATTAAATGAATTGGCTTAAACAAGCTGTACTTAGAGTCAGTAAAGTATGTACATCGTTAGTTTATTTTATACCCGAATTCACATAAGTCATTTTGTCATAAAAAAAAAAATTGTTTTCTATTCGAATTCCATCTATTGCCTATAAAAGTAAATAAAATTTGATGACAGATTGAGTAGAAGGGGGTCTAAGCCAACGATACGGCGAATACTAATACACTTGTGATATCCGTGGCATTGAATGGTAATGTAAATATTGTAATAATAAATTGACGACCTAGTGTTGAGAGGGCAAAATCGCTTCAGTTTTGTATTGAGTAAGCAAAGGTTAAAAAAATTGACTCGTTAATTTGGTGATTGTTCAGAACACCTGCTTTATTTTTTATAGCAATTAATAAGGGTTGTGAAATTTAATCTGGATAAGTACAGGATGAACTAATTCGAGTACTTTATTGGCAGTATTGTAAATCAGACAGCTGTCAATAATCACGCGTATTCAACTGACAAATGTTAGTTTGCAACAAACATTTATGAAGTGGATCGTTTAACCAACGCTCGACGATTTCAAATTGTTTAATTGTTTTATAAAAATAACAATACTATATGAACTGTGAATCAAAATTTACGGGAAGCTTAAAATCAATTTCATTGTATTACTGAACAAATAATTCGCAACGTAGTGAAAAAAAATTAAGAGACTGAAAGCGTTTAATTTTGGCCGAAGACCCCGAATTGTTAATTCGTCGGCGTTCGCAACATTTAGGCTATTATTATGGCTCCCTTTGGCACATTTTGACATGCACCTACATACGTATAAAATTCAGATAACACAAGAACTAAAGCCAAGAGAACATGGACAGCGAATAATTTACGCAGATTGGGTGTTAGAGCAGCAGAAAATTGATGCTGATTTTTCAAAGAAATTCTTTTTCTCTGATGAGGCACATTTCCACCGCTCTGGGTATGTTAATAATTAAAATTGCCGCATATAGGGCGAGGAAAATCTTCATGTGATTCACGAGAAGCATTAAATGCATAAAACGTGACCGTTTGTGGCCAGGCGGCGTCATTGGGCCTTTTTTTTAAAACGATGAAGGTCGGACTGTAGCAGTCAACGGTGAGCGTTATATACGCATGATAATCGATTATTTTGGCACGAAATCAAAGATATTAATGTATAAAACGCGTGGTTCCAACAAGACGGCGCAACTTGTCACACATTGGGTGCAACGTTGGAAGTTTTGCGTTAAGTGTTATTTCACGTTTTGGTGACGTCAACTGACCACCAAGATCATGCGATTTTTATTGTGGGGTTTCGTGTGTCATGTCTACGCCGAAAGAACCGAATCGTTAGGGCACCTAAAAACCAACATACGCGAAGTTATAGCCGAGATATTTTTTAAGTCCTCAATTTATTCATCTAAAAGCATCTTATAATTTATGTTGAATTATTGCCAACGATTCAAGTATATATTTACTTAAATAATCATTACATTTCCTCTTTGATTGAAGTTTATTCGTGTGTAAATTTACTAAAAATAATATTATTGTAGATTTTAGTAAACGATGGTAGAGTACCAATAATAGCTGAGAAAATTTGCTGACTAAATGAATTTAATCAAAAACATAATATAACATGTATTAAAAATTAAATCAACTTTAATAGTATATATATTTACTAGTTTATTAATATATATTTTAATTAACACGTGTGCCTTATCACACTATTTTGTAATTTATCAATTAGCAATTAAAACACCACAAACTGAAGTAATATTATTAAACAAGCACTTAAATTACACAATGAAGTCATTAAACGGAAATAGGTATATAAAAAAATAAATGTATAATTTATGCTAATGCGCATTTTTACATTAAATATTAAATGCAAATTTCCGGAAAAATAAAATAGTAATATAATTAGTGTTATATCTATCACAATATATATCAAAAAAATATGTACTACATATATATTTAATGGACGTTTTTTGGATTTACTCAAAATTAAATAAATACGACATAGGTGTATAATATTAACTATTCTAAACGCCTCAATTAGATTTTCCAATAAACTTCAAACGTGTAGGCAAATTTGTCTGATCAGCACAATGACTTTTACTATTTTTATGTCGTCGTAAAACCATTGTCGTTATGTTACTTTTTGTTAATACATAAAATATTAGATATACTATACTATTTGTAATAATTTAAAGCATATGCTTTAAAATTCTATAAAAAGTTTTTTATTCCGAAAGAAATTAGCTTTTAAATTAAAGAGAAAATAGATTTGGATAAAGATAAACGTAAATGAGAAAATAAGATACGTGTGAGAATAAGATATTTTAGCAAAATATGTAAAATCCTGCATCGTGATGAATGTGAATCGTGATTTTAAATTGCACAATAAAACGTGGAAAAAAGACATGCATGATATAATAAACCTACTGGATTATCGCAAAAGTCTCGACTTTAATACTAAGCAGAATTATATCTTTTTACCAAGAAAAAAATTGCAAATCATAATTTGTCGCAACAAGTTCGTAATCTCAGATCGGCTTTTGATGAATTTTGAAATTGGTCAAAAGAGCGGCGACATTAAAATTTTCGACATCGTAATGACGGACTTTCACCAATTTCGTTCGTCATAATAATATATCTTCTACCACTATAGATACAGTGGATATAGGCAAAATAATAATTTACGAATTCCTCTTAGCGGACCGTGCACGAGGAACTCCTAGGTAAGGAGGTCAAACGTGAAAATCGAATGAAGTAACCGAGACGGGTACAACGACAGATGAATGGACGGAGGTGGCGAAGAACGTAAGGAAATCCACGTTTGACCTTGGATAATTGCGAAAAAACCACGGTTTTATTTTAAAGCTACATGTGTTATAATGATTAATAACATTGTTCCCAATTTTCAAAACACGACATTTTTAGAACTTCGGATCTTTGCAGGATCTGTGCTAAAAATTGTTAGTTGTTGTGAAGCGTTAAATTAGGAACATACCGCGCTATATTATAAATTCGTGAGTGTGAAATTACATGGGCAAAGTGTAAGATTGTGAGTGTAAAGTGCGAGATTATGAGTGCATCATGCAACATAGCTGTCTATTAGAGCTAAGAAAGAAGTCAAACTATTTAGGTTAAGGGCAACAAAATTAATATTTTATTCAAGCACGATAGTCCAGTGATAGTCGGTGAATAATACATAAAAGGTCTTGATTCGAAACCGTATGAACTTTAGTGTTTTTTAATTTGCATCGTGTCTAAGAGATCGGAATTAGTGAATATTATATAATTATAATTCGAAAAGATCATCACAGATTAGGTTTTCCTAGATTTTCCTAATCTTATGTATGAATCTAGACTTTTAAATACAATGATATTCATAGTGTGCCTATAACTAATCACATTTGTATATTCTGAGTCAAGATCCACAGACAACTTTTTGATTAACTCTTGGACTGATATTATTAACAAATTTAACATGATAATACATGTTGCATGTTTAATATGTTTTATAATTTTGCACAATGCTTGTTGGTGGATAATACAATGAATTATATAGTTGACCGGAACGAAAGTTCCGGTCAACTATATCTATATTATCACATACATTATAGTAATTTTCTCTCTCTTTGTATTTGTCGCAGTTTCTGACAAAAAAAAACAGTTTGAGTTGGATTTATGAAATTGTATTGATTACATTATGATAGGTAGTAGGTTGCTAGATTGTTTAATAATTTTATCAACATAGGTAACGAAAACCATTTCATAACTATTTTTTTAATACTACGTGATATGTCATTGAATCTAATACTATTTAAAAATGTAAAAAAAACACAATGCTCGACATGAGGATCGCACGTCACGCAAAGAGTAATCTGAGCTCGCATCTTGAGGTTACAAACTTTTAGTGTTTATAATTTCTGCGGCGAGAAGCGCATAAAATAAGATGAGATAATGTATAAGTGGAATAATAAAATGTTAGGCTGGTCGAGCGAAAGCGACAAACATATTAATAAGTGAGAAGGGCAAAACAAACATATTTTAACGTTATTACATATTTAATGTGCATATTTTATATTTCTTAAGAGTAAGTAAATTGGAAATTTCGGATATTGATTCTAAACGTCACAAATAGGTTGCTAAAGCCATCTGTCGATACAAATGTAAGCCAAATAAATGACAGTTGTATCATTAGAGAGTATGTATATTCAATAAAGTAGCAAATAACAATTTTTAATTATTTTAAGACTAAAAATAAGAAAAAAAGATTTTTACATATTGTATAAATACAGAGATGTATTAGATGTATTATATTTTATATTCGATATATAGCCTTATATATACTACACACTAGTTCAAACATGCATTCATATAGATACGTATACACAACCATTTTAATATATATATACATATAAATGTTAAAATATAGCAGTAGTTATATATATTAAAATTTGGCGTACGCCAAAAATATGTACTACCTAAATTGTTCTAGCTCCTTGTAGCTGATGTCCGAAAATATTGTTTGGCAATTTTGTTGAGAAGCTGGATAGCTCGTGTAAGGGGAGCATTCTCGAGCGCTGACGCCCTAGCCTCAATGGTTAAGATTAAGGGACGCAATCGTGATAAAAATCGTTAAGCATAGACATATCATCGACACATTAAAAAGTATGTCAAAAATGCAATGAATTGTATCTAGACGTTCCTTGCAAAAAAGTGCTTCGCTGGCATTCCAGACAATGGAAGCCATATTCGAGGACGTTCCTCAAAACTCCGCATTCTACTACTAATATTTTTAATAGTCAGTTTAATAATAATAAATAGTTTAATAAATGGTCAATAAATTTTTAATTGCCGATATACAGACAATAAAAAAACTAATTAATTTTTATTACATTTATACTTTAGTTCATAATATTATTATACAAATATTTTATAGTATTTTTTTACTTGTTAATATTCAGTTAAGATATAATTAAATTACTGATCAAAACCAAACAAAATACTATTCCTATTTATTTCAAGAGTTTATACACATCCAAGTTGCTGATTTTTCACCATTTGTAACAAAAACAATGATCACACCTTACAAAAGTTTTTACTATTTTTAACAAATTGACAATTATTATGATTTGCATTTTATTTTGATACAGTAAATTTAATATAATTTTATTTGCCTTACTTTCCTACAGTAAATGAACTGCTGATATTTACATACCACATTGTATTCGTGGGAACTATTAAAAAAACAAAGCGAATCAAACGAGATAACAAATGCAATCGTTCAACCATAAATAAAGTTTCATTCGACGAGTATTTGAGAGCATCTTTTAACACATCACCGACCGGAAGTTAAATCAAATGTTAATTTACTAAAAAGAAAACTATTTAAATATATACTATATGTATTCTATTTAAATATAATACAAGTAAAACTTTTATTCACCGAATACTTTGAGAATAATTGAGCAGAATACCGTTATGCACGAGCGCTCGAGACGAAGCTTTTTAGCATCGTCAGGTGATCTTTACAATTTGGTCAGTAATATTTTTGTGGAGTACTCACGTTGAATTTGTTTCCCCATTCTTCGATTTTGATCTTTTCGATCGTGTCCAACAGCTTTTGCTGTCTCTTCTGTAGGCTCATCTCGGCGAATTCACAAAAACGAGATGGTTCACTATTTCGCTACAAATGCAACGCAGATTATTTTTATTGTTTACTTTTTTTAGAATATTTATTCTACGGAAACATCACTTTCTACACCGCACGCAAGACGCACTCGTCTCGTTTGCATAACGACACAGCCGACAAGAAGCGGTCAAGAATCTTGTGTGAGAAAAGAAGAAAGTGGCCTTGTTAAACCCCTCACACGCTCTGCTTTGTGGTTGTTGAATAACGCGCCGCCGGATTGCGCAATACGATTCCGTAAGGAATTCTTGTGTAATGCATAAAACTTCTTATAACATACAAACTTATTTTTTTTAATAACAAACAAGATTAACGCTATGTACAATTTAATACTCGATAAAGCCAGATTGGGATTAAGTGTACGAGAAATTTCATTCCGGGTCAGTGCGCCATTGAACTAAACTGGAATCTATGATGGGTCATTGTGTCATCGGATCGGCTCAAGCGACATTCAGTTTTTAACCAGAAAAATCTAAAAAGACCGATACACAGATTCAACGGTAAAAACTGTTATACCAACTACCTTATGCAAAACTTTCATAAATGCAAAACAGTAGGTTTGAATATATTAAATTTTCCTATTAGTGATATCGATAACCTAATGTGTAATTTGCTTTAAATATTAGCTTGGAAAACATGCCACTATATATGCAATAAAAATCACTTCAAATTATATAAAAAGTGTACGCGGAATTTTCTAATTTTCTAGTGTTTTTACTTTCAGTAAAGTTTTTACCCTTACGACTATTGATCGATCAATGCAATCAGTATTAAAGAAAATTAATTAGTCTTTAAGTTTAAGTTGGTGTAGGCGTTTCAAAGAAGATAATTTTTCTATAAGGCCTCAAAAATTCTGAGAAAATAGAAGAGAAACTTAAATAGCATAATTTTGGGTAAAAATAATGTAATTAAAATGTCTAAATATATCTCGTGTAACTGGATTAACTAATAAAATTTGTAACTGTGAAAAGAACATAAGCTAGAAAATAACTTGAAAAATCTATACGATAAATCTTGTCTTCATGTAAGGTTGATAATTAATGAGTTATTTTACACTTAAGGCCATCGAACGATCGTTTGTTATTTTTTAATTGATTAACTTGTCTTATACGAAAACAGAACGTTAAATAATAATTTTCCTTATACGAACAAAGCAGAACGTTAAATAAGAAACTGACTCATCGCTTTCTTCTATTCATATGAATTAATACACAAGAAATTCGTTCGAAGAGGTCAGACTGAACGTGATGATTGCAACGATTGGTGACAAATGTAAATGTATAAAAACTTTCTAATATTATACTCGATCTTCTGGATTATTGCTAAATTAGAGTTAAAGTATGCTTGGGAGTTTAGTTGAAATTCTGGGTGCCGGTTCAAACAAAAACTAAAATTGCGGTGTAAAACCGCGATGTTTCCGTGTTTTAAATTATGTAAACAGAATGCGTACCGTTTGCGAATTGGGTCGTTTTAAACCATTAAAAACATTGATGACACTTTATATTGTGCGGTGCGTGTGTGGACACCTTTATTCGAATTGACAGTAAAATGACTAAACGACGCGCTCGAACGTAAACACACGACTTGAGTGAACAGCTGAACACGCTTCGAACAAATTTAAACTTTCCCGTTCGGCACTGGCGGAAGAAAAGGGAAAATGTGGTGGGGGTACGCGGAAAGAGCAGTGGGGGGTAACAAAGCATTGAGGAGGGGATACTTCGCATGAAAATACATACTATATTATTTTTTTACAATTTTTTATCTAATTTGATTCTAATTGAACTTGAATATTTTTTTAAATGGTAAATTTCATTTGTTTGTTTAACAATAATATCTGTAACTTTTCACATGTCATTTTACATGTAATTTCAAAATAAAAATTCCTATAATCTTTTGACATTTGAAAGGTAAAGTTAGTGCCAATAAAAATTAAAGCGAATATCATAATCAATCGGTAGTTTATTAGGCTTTAGTCACAGCAACGTTGTATTTACGGTGTGAGTTTAAAATAGCCGTGTCATTTGATTATGGCAATGTGAGATAAAACTGTTTTGTGGATTTAAAGTATTAACATTTAATGGCGAAAATAGAAGTGGAAGGCCATCTGTTGTCGCTGGTATACTCGTTCGAAAAATAGTTTAAAATATGCGTTCATTAGTATATATGGATGCTTATTTTCGTAGTCTTGCGTCACGTAGTTCTAGTCATCTAGAAGGTCTGGTGATACTCTTGTATTCCTATGACATCTTAGCTAGACCTGGTCAGGTGTGTAAGTAGAAAGCGGCTACTTTATCTGTTTTTTCTTTGTTTCTTGTGGAAACTCGGCAATGTGAATTGAGTACGCCGTGCTTCGAGCATATTTATTATTTTATAATATTATTCCGTTCTGACCAATGCGATGATTCAGGGCGGAAACAGATTATTTGTTATTGTCTAATAAATATCACTCTTATCATAACGGCGATGATTCAAAAATCGGTAGACTAGGCAATGATGTAATTTATATCGACCACATCATCTCGGGTTCAGATAACTGTCGGCGCATTCCTTATCGTATTATTCACTGAGCTGCGTGAATTTTCTCGCAATATGAGGCAGGCGCGTCGCCTTGTTCTCGTCGCTTAGTGAGCGTGTGGAAACCACAAGCTTTGTTTCACACCTTCCCAATACTTTTTAAACTCCTTGAATGCTAGAGCATGTATATATCTTGTTTTATCTGTTAACTCATGAGTCGACATCTCTGTAATGGTTTCAAGTTCTGCAGCTATGCAGTCATCATCGATAATTTTTGGTGTCCTACTTCTAGGCTTGTCTTTCAAACAAAAAATCCAGATTTAAATCTTTTGAACCATTTTTTTAATTGACGAACCAGTAAAACGTAACCATAGACGGCACAAAAGTTTTTGGTTACCGATTTTTTCTTCTGTGTAATTCATACCGCATACATGCGCGTAAAAACACCTTACTCGGAACGTAATCTTCCATTGAAACTTGGGGTGTTTTTTTGTTGTTGTTATGTTCGTAACGCAATCTCCAGATGTTAATCCAAACACTACCAAAAGAAAGATTTACGACCCGAACAACAAATAAGTCACAACTGATCGTCAAAGTTATTCGGTATAAAAACGTCCTTTTTTTGGGTACCCCTAATATTGTTTTGTCTAATACAGTAGTACCTCGGTTTTCGTCGATAATCCCTCCGAAAACAGTCGTTGAAAACCGAGGCAATTATTTGTAGTATGTATTAACATTAACAAAAAAACACAAAAACACTAACACTGGCAAGCAATGGAAATGTTTGGCTAGACGGGCAACAATGCGCAGCGCGTGGGTCGCGTAGGCCAACGAACTCCGAGGCAACCGACGAAAACCGAGACAATTTTTTTCGCGGAAAAATCGACGAAAACCGAAACCGAAGTCAACGAAAACCGAGGTACCAATGTACCGGGTGAATTTGAAATAAATCTGAATGTTTTAATTTGGCAGGGGTTTACACTACCTGATTGATAAAAATATCTAGGCCTGACCGGTTTTAGTGCAATTCTTTTACGTCACCACTATTGATCCCGATAATGGATGTCGGCGGAGCGATGCATATCTGCTCTATTGTTCCGCTATTAGTAAATTCGAAGGACAGAAATCTATTAGTTTCATGACATGTCTATTAACATGTCTTTAATAATTAATTACGAAGTAACAATTAGGCTATCGGAAAATCTGTGAGTGTAAGTGAAAAGATAGGCGCAAAACAATTATATCGTCAGAATCAAGAAACTCGTTTCCAGGCTCGCTGAATACACTGAGATATTTAGTTACGATGTTGTAAAATAAATAAAGGTGTGTTTCAAAATCTTTGGACTTTATATCCTTATTTTCCTAATACTATTTATATTATTTTGTAGGTATTGTTAGTATGTGTAAAGCACGGAAGTCCGTTGTAAATATCATATATAATATTTACAAAATACATTATTACGACATTTATATAAAATATAAAATAACATTTGGTAAATCTGAGGTAGATATTTATAATTATTACTGCAAAAACTGAACTGAAATCCGTAGTTTTTGCAAAATTGCTTTTGTGAAAATGAGATACATTTTAACCAAAATTTTTTGATACAATTTTTTCTACAAATCCAATAAAATATAACTTTATATCGGTCATATTAAGACTTATATTGTTTTTATTTAAAATAAAATAAGTAGACGTGTTAATCGACTATTTTATTTAAATATATGTGTAATATAAGTTTGGCCGTGCAGAGCGATATTTATGGGTATTGATATTGATTTTTTTTAATGACCTGTATTTCCCTCAAATAATTTAGTTAAAATATTTTTATATAAAATATTTTTTCACAAAAGACACATAATAATAATATTAGTTAAATTCTGTATTGTCGCTGTAACAAGTTAATCTAACAGCAATCGTAGTTCTACTGACTGTTAATCAAAAAGTTACTGACCGTTTATGAAAAAGTTACTGACTATTTAAATCAGGGCTGTGGAGTCGGAGTCGGAGTCGGAGTTGGAGTCGTGGAGTCGTGGTGTTTTGGCCGGAGTTGGAGTCGGAGTCGGAGTCGTGAAAAATGAGCGACCCTGAACATTTTTTATATAAAATGGATTTTTTTAAATTAAGAAATTTAAATTGCGTAATGATGAATGTGTATAGCGTATGAATATAAAACGCGTAGAAAAACATCAAAAATACCTGATAAAATTAAATTTTTTTGAGTCGGAGTCGGAGTTGGAGTCGGAGTCGGAGTGGAGTCGTGTTATTGGTAAATATCGGAATCGGAGTCGGAGTCGTGTTTTTTTTAAACGACTCCACAGCCCTGATTTAAATGGTTGCCTTTTATGTTTGCCTTTGTTACTTTGAGATATTTTACTTACAAACTCTTTTAATAAAATATCGGAAAACAGACTTTTAAAATGCGTAATGTATGTAAAAATACGGATTTATGATAAACTGCGTTGGTAGCATAAATATTATGTTTTAAAAAGGGTATTTCGTATGTATGTAAAAATATATTTATTGAAAATATTAATAAATAAATGTAGCAATAAAATAAGATAAACTTGTAGTTAAAATAAAATATTATACATTCAAAATGGGTTTAATAATAAAAAAAAAACTAATGTGGCAGGTGACTTACATGTTTTCTACATAACTTAGAAACCCTCGAATGTAACATTGACAGTGCTACGTATAATGGATACTAAATTTCAACAAATAATTATTTTTTATCAATAAAATTGATAATACAATTCTAAAATTGAAATAAACATAAGCAAATAAAACAATAAATAGAAAATGCATGTACCTATATATTATATAATATAATATATTCATTCAGATAAAATATAATAATGTTTATATCGCTACTGATTTTCAAATAAAAACATATTTTTACTTTGCGGTCCGATTTATAATATAATTCAATGTGGGTTATCTATCATTTATATGTGAATAATAAAAGTTAAGATTAAAACTTGATTTTGTTACAGTTGATTTTATTATGCACAAGGCTGGTAAGCGTTTGTGGTTTTCTGGTATACTATATTTTTCGTAATTTAATATATTATTTAAACATATAAATCAGGTTGTTAAATCTTTATGAAAAAAAAATATATTCCAATTAAATAAAATAAACAGCTACGCGACACACGTAAAAAAATAATAAACCTAGTATACGTGATGGATTTGTTAAAAATAGAGATTTTTAAGCAAATAACTTTTTTATTTAAGAAAACATTAAGCATGACTATTGATAAAATACAAGACCTTATTGAAAAAAATAACATATTTCAAAACAAAGTCGATCAGTGAATAATACGATATGGAATGCGCCGATAGGTACCTGAATCCGAGATTATGCTGTCCATAGAAATTACGTCATTGTCTAGTAAACCGATTTTTCAATCATCGCCGTTACGCAAAGAATATTATAAGTAGATACCTATATTCGACATTAATAAATAATCTGTTTCCACCCCGAACTATCGCATTGGCCAGACGATCTATAATGGAAAGGGCGAAGGATTCTAATCCATGATTTAAAAATAATATATAAGCTTGAAGCACGGCGTACTGAATTCGCTACCATCAGGAATTTTCAAACGGATCTGACAGTTTTACAACTTCGTTTCCGATTTGGAATTAACGAGAGTTCAGCTGATCTCCCCCGAGTATCGGCCGAGAAAGCGGCAGTTCTACTTTCACGTCAGATCTAGTCCAGTTAAGAACTCACCGGAATCCAAAAATTTAATAAGAACTTTAATAGACGACTTGGACTACGAGAATAAATACGCATATATACTAATAATTATTAAATTTGCAACGGTTTTGAAGTTAAAGTATAGACAAGTGTTGTTCTCGCAGCATTGTTTTGTGTTTTATATGTCTCCAAGTCGTCTCTGAAGATCCGGTTCATTTCTTGGATTTCGCCCTTCGTAACTAGAACAGGTTAGTCATGAATAAACTGAGAAAGCGGCTGCTTTCTCGGTCTGCGTAGTCGTCTTGCTTGGTATAAAAGTAGCTTCGCTTTATGCTAGTCTTAAACTCTTAAGTCAGAAGTTTCAAATGGTGTATTCCGATTAGAGCACACTTAGATATGATATTATGCTCTTTGGAGATTGGGGAGGTGATTCGCTCTTTCCTACCTTTGACCAACGTTATTCTGTTACTTTTCTAATAAGATTTATTTTGCGCAACGACTATAATCTAAACAGCTGGGATTTTAGCAGAGCTGTTACTGGGTACTTATAATTTAGGTACCTGCTAAGTGCATTATATTGTGTTTGTATGGACACCGACTACTTTTGTTTATGTCTATTTGCAAGTGTTTCTAATCCTCCTAAAATATCATCACTTACACTTGTATAACACCGACGTGACTAATACTTGTTCTTCGCAAATACTTATAGCAATTAGTTTTATTACACTTTTACCAAGTAATTGCCACAAGTTTATGCTTATTTATTTTCAATAATAGGAAACTCGTTTTATTTCGCAGTTCAGAAATATTATTATTTATTTTAGTCGGCACAGCACAAACATTTCTAAGTAATCATACTATTAATAATATTTTTCATGTTTTATTATTTGTTTCCATAATTCAAGTGCATTTATTGCAGGAAAGCAAATTATCTAATAGCGATCGTTTGTCTGAGACTAAATTCATAATCTGTTGTCACTAGTATAGCAAAATGTTTGAAATAATATACCCTTAAATAATATAAAAAAATCAATGTTATGAATATATTCACGTCTTACATACAATTAAATAGATTCGTTGAGAGTTATTCGTGGGATGTTCAATGTTCTGACCAACGCTCGCTCGCACCTAACTTGTCTAACAGTTTTGGTACAAGTGAGATATTTTATAAGATATTTCTAAAATAAATATTTTGTTATTCATAAATGTTATATTTTTTTTATTCACACAATAGTCCTATATTTTAATTCGGATCATTTTATATTTTTATTCTGACCATATGCTATTTTTATCCAACCATTTGATGCTTATTCTGACCGAGATTTGATTTTTATTCTGATTCAAAGTTTATCTAAATTCTGATCATTTAATTTATTGCCTAGTTTGAGTGAAATAATATTTTTTTTTAATTATAAATGTAAATATAGTTATTGGCAAATAATAATCAATTAATAATAAAATTTAAATGGTACATAAAAATAATCAGTAAAAAACATTAATAATGCATAAAGAAACTAAAACGGAAATATGTTTATTATTATTTATTCACATAAAATGGTAAATATATTAGAAAAAAATTCACGGTCAAATGGCAAAAACTAGATCTTTTTAACAATCGAACAGACAATATACAAAATTGCTTTACATTTTTTTAATCCAACACAATCGATATGTATACAAGCATAACACTATCACGTATTTTTGCTTAGATTTGTATTTTTTTAATACAACAACAAAATACGTGGTTGGTTTATATTATATATACATATATACAACTTTTATCAAGTCAATCAACGGTAATACCAGTGCTGATTAACGTTCTTCTGTGTTTATTAATAGGAATTCTAGTTACTGCGCTGGGCAATGTCTATCAACGGTGACGTTCGTAAACATCAAAAGATTACATACGATAAAAATTTAACAGGTTCTATGTGTTATTAACGTTTGCACATATGTATTACATTTTTTATGGTTTAGATGTTGATAAAAAAAAGAAATCGAAACACGCAAGTTGATAAGGCAAAACTCATTATAAAATGTTAAATAGAAACTTAGAGATAAGAAATATTATGTACATATGTAAATGTAATTAAGAGTAATATTAGGAATTTTATCATCCCATTTATAGAAAAAATACCATTGTTATCTTAATATATTTATATACATAACTAAGTATACAGAAACGACATTAAAAAACCCATAGATCTTCATGCACGAGCAATTTAAAATGAGTAAATCAGGTCTGGGTTTCATCAAGGTTAAATCGATCATGCATGGTGTTTAGAAAAAATCTTGTACAATATTTTATAGCAAAAAAGTCATTATTCTCGTAAACATCGTGTTTTGAGTTAAAGTAATAATACATATTTTTTGTCAACATTGAAAATAAAACCAAGAATAGGATTTTCAAGGTCAACGTGATAAAAAAATCTGATATTGACCATTTTATCGATTCGTAACAAATGGTTATAACATAATATATCAATCTAAAATACACTTAAATAAAAGTATATTTTTTTAACAAAACACATACAATTGCTTTAAATAAAAACGAAACAATGATTTTAAATCGATTCATTTCCATTTTAAAGGCATTCTAACTGTGAAAATTTTCAATTTTCATACATCATTTCTATTTCTAAGAATAAATATGTCACCATATTTACATAGACTTTAAATGGTTATTAACTGACAAGTCACTTACTGTTTTTTGCTTCTTTTTTATTTCGCATGTCTCCATTTTGTATATGTTAATTACAACTATTTATATGATGTATATTGATTTATAAATATAATTTTGATTTTTTTACGGCAGCGAACCGACTGGCGTGAGAGACAGCTGACAATTCGACGTTCACGGACATACGATGTTGCCAGTGGCGTAATATTTCCAGAAAATAAATCGGGAATTCAGAATGAGGAAAATTGTGTATATGATATAAAATATATTTATTTTACTACAAAATTATAGATCAACCAGACAAGAAAATAATTGATTTAATAAAATATTTAAAGTACTTAAGCTTACAAGATAGAGCAGGGCTGCTAAATTTTCAAAAAAGACTGCGATACAAAGGAAAACATTGTCGCCAGCAATATTAATTAGTACAAACAGTCAAATATCTAATTTGCAAACTTAAAAAGTGATTGCTGATCTTATTGATCAGTCAGGGCTGAAAAACTAGTGCTTCGGAGTCGGTAATTTGCCTTCTTCCTTTTTACACGTCTGACTCAAATTCATCCGTGGTAGGATTGTTAAGTAAAACTGTCTTAAAATGCTAAATTTCACATAAATTGCCTTATTCTTATCACATTACGGGTGCCAATAGCCCCTATTATAGCTTTTCAGTTTTTGGGCATCTTGGCAAGAAAATAAAGTTCTTAATTTATTTAGTTCTAAATTTATAACAATATATTTGAAGTATACATTTTTTGAGACCAAAACCCAAGCTCAAAAAGAAAGAGTGGGAATGAAGAGTGTGTCGAGTGGAATTGAATTGGATGCGCTCAAAAATAAATCACAAATAGTTAAAAAAAAATGTATTTAAGGCGGTTGGAAGCTTATTTATATATTTTTTAATTTATTATAGGCAAAACTTGACGGTACTCTGCTAACACTGACGTGACGGTTAAAGTTTCTGACAGACTTTGAGATAACTATATACACTCAATAAATAATATTGCAGCAGCTCAATCTGTGTCTTATTGCCACCCGTCACCACCCCTCTGTCAAAAGGCTTCCATAAATAATGTCACAAGTTTTTAGTGAATATTTTACTACCCCCCCCCCCTTTTATGTCACAATATGTCATTGAGCCAGACTCCTGTTTGTTTCACACTATCACAATTTCGCTGACACCCTCTCTCTAAAACTGTGACATAATTTATGGAATCTGCTTAATAATGATCAGACTTGCATGCTAAATAGAAAAACAATAATTTCGAGGTAATGCATGTACAATAAAATAAAACATTATACTGATAATTGGTTAAATATGATCGAAGGCCTCCTCCAATCATAATATCTAATCTTAATGGTTTGGGTTGGATATTGCGCATATGCTAAAATTTAATTATCGAAAATATAGAAGTGAAAAATAATGCTTTTTCCGTATTAGTGGAGCGTTCTCTTGTATATTTGCACTAATATACAAATTTAATCGGTCCTATTCGTACTTATTCAATTTGGATCGCTCTGAACAATCGCTCTGTGGTCCAATTATAATTTTATATGTTGGCAGCAATGTAAATTAGACTAATAATCACTCGTGTTCAAAGTGGCAAATGTTAGTTTGCAACAACACATTTACAAAATAGATCGCTTAACCACCTCTCAATGCGATCAAATTGTTCAATTTTTCTACAGAAGTAGCAATTCTGTACAAACTGTTTATTAAAATTTATGGGAAGATTATGGTCAATTTTATCGTTCTACTGGGCAAACAATTCGCAACAGAGTAAAAAGTTTTGAAGAGACTGGAAGCATTGGAGATAGGGCGAGGCCTATTCACAGTGGCGTAGCTAGAGCATGTGCCCCCCAAGGCGATCCATAAAATTGCCGCCCCCCCATACATTTTTTGCAGGGTCATAAAATCAGCATTTCTTAAAATAATAAATTGGTTATTATTAGGACCTTGTTATTCGTGAGTTTATATATGTTTTAGTGCATTCAGGGTTAAGAACCACACTAGACGATCCTATCGCGAATATGCCGCCCCCAAGCAAGTGCCGCCCGGGCGGCCTGCCCCCTCCGCCCTACCATAGCTACGCCACTGCCTGTTCATCATTGTGACGTCCGTTTATAAAATATACTAATTTATGTAGTATCGTAACTCCAAATAAAATTTCGAATAATTTCAATATAATCAGTTCGACATTTTGATTCCTTAAAATCACAAGGAAATTAGTTATATATACATCATGCAAAGTAACTAGACTACACAAACTGCAAAGAAAAATCGTTTGTAATTTCCAATATTAAAGTAATACATTTTAGAACTATATATATTATATATCAACTAAGAAATTTAGTAAAAGGTTTTATGTATTTTTCTTTGAATTCTTAACATTAATATTTTCTTAATTTATTGCTCGAAGACAAGCGTTATGAAAGGATTCATAGAAACAATATATTCAAGACGTTATTTATTTTACACAAAGGGTTCCAAGAGCTCCGCAAAATTGACGATGGAGTTTTGATGGAGCGCGAGGCAGGCTCTGTTTAAGTATACGAATTATATAAAGATACACAAAGTCTGAGACGACAAAAAGATGCGGTAGTATTTTATTAACAGCTTATAATTGTTTAAATGTTTGTTATTGTAATATATACAAGTGAACGTTGGGCGAGGCACCATCGGCCGTAGTCTTCCCGTCAAGGTCTACCAAAAGAAGTGCTGCCATCCACTGCTGTCGTCTCAGTGTTTCAAGAATGCTGCCAATTTTTGGCCATAATGATTGAATAAATAAAAATATAAATAAACTCATACAGTGTCATCTGATGGAATACTAACATTTTGTCATTAGTAATGGCTTATACGTTGTGTAAAATAACACAAAATGTTACAATTTTTCACTAATTGTTTTTACAAAAATGTTATACATATTAAAAAGGAGGAAGGTGAGGCATGGTTACAGATACCAGATAATGATGTAAGCATCGCTTAAAATCAGCAATATGCTTTTTAAATCAGAAATTGGCATATATCATGGAAATTAAAAAATTAAAAATATAGGATTTCAAATACAGTACACTGCTGTGCGGCATTACGTTTAAGGTTAAAAATGTTAAATAAAGTATGGTTAAAATCCATAATTAATTTTTAATAATAAAAAGAAAATTGAGTTTTATCAATTATTTGCATTATGAAGAAGGGGGAGAATATTTTTTAATGTAATATATATTTTAAAATATTTATTTATTGTTTAAATATTTTTAAATAAATTATAAAAATATATATTAGGAGTTTTGAAATTGTTTTTATTTAATGTATGTTGAAATAATTTATTTATTGGGAAAATTTTTCCCGTACTGTTGCGGGGAAATCGCGTCGGGAAAACGCGGAGTTGTTTTGGCGGCGGGGGCCACTGGCCAGCGAAGACAATTTGACAGGTGAGGGCCGCGGCCCTTGCGGAGCGCGCTGGCAACGGGAATGCCCGCGGTGACGGTGGCGGTGGCCGGGCCGTCGGGGACGATGGGCCACGCGGGGGTGACGCTCTCGGCTACCGTCCACGACGACGGACTTTCCGGAGCGGCGCCCCCCGAGAGACCTCTCCGCGTCTGGGCCGCCCTCAAGAAACACATCATTCGCGAGCGCCAAAGGAAAAAAGAAGGTCAGTTTAAAGCTCTTATGCTACTTTTTTGTTACTTTTCTATCCTGTCCTATCCGTCGTTCATTCTTTTAGAGCATGAGGCGGAGGTGGAGGAGGAGCGACTCAGGAAAGAGCGAGAAGCTCGTGAGCGGCAAGACGTGATGACGTTAGGTGAGTTGATACCGTTGTATACATTTTTTACACTATTTTATAATTGCGCATATTTCAGGCGAGACACGAGAACAAATACAACAATTGGAACAGAAAATAAGCAAACTCAAAGAAGAGAAACACCAACTGTTTTTGATGCTAAAGAAGGTTTTGAATGAAGATGACAACAGAAAGAAACAGTTTAAAGATTCAAAGTTAGTGTTTGTTAGTTTACTTCGGTTTTTGATTAACAATATCAATATATACCTGCTTGATACTGTTTTGTACGACATTTTTATATTGCTCAAGTCAGTGCGCAAATTGTGTTGCTGATGTTGACCAAAAGAAACGCTTATATATTTATTGTCTAAAGTACAATAGCATCTATCAAAGATGTCTAAATGCGGTAGTCAGCTGAGAAGAAGAGTCTCAATGTGAGTGTCTAATGAATTTGAAAAGAGTGATAGAATCGTAAAGAATCACTGCCTTATCTATCCCGCGATCCACATAAATTACAATCAATCAAATTAGGGTTAATAATTGATATTAAAAGTATTTGGGTACGTAATCACTTAAAGATAAATTAATTTGAATTTTTTTTCTTAAAAAATCATTGTTTGTGTAGGAATTTATAACACATATTTTTCCATTCTTTCGGTAGCATAAAAAGTATGTTTTCAAAATATCGAAACCGGCTGCAGTTCTCTTGGTTGCTTAAATTTTTCTGAAGCAGTCATCATTATCGTCATTGCACTACAGCCTGGAGTGGGCCTTGGCTTCATCCAAGATTACCGTGCACCTCGCCAATGCAATCGCTGATGTCGAACATTGAATATCATTCTTACTATTCCATCCAGTTAACACATTTGCGGTCTGCCTGTGCTCCTCTTACTCATAGGTTTACAAAAATATAGTCACTTTGCAGGTTTTGAGTCGTCCATATGGGACAGATTTCCGGCCCACCTGAGATGTGGTATTTTAATATAATTGCTGATGTCAAGCTTCTGATACAACTTGTATAATTCAGTGTGTCCGAAATTCTTCCTCGGGATCCTTTGTTCGAAAGCCTGTTGCTTCCGAATATACCAAAACTGATCTTACATAGACATGTTTTAGTTCTTTTGGATATACGGGTGCTTGTAGTGTATATGCAAGCAAAATAAACATATGTCGGTTGATAAATGTTTCCTGCCAATCTTGGGCTGACATAATTTCTTACATTAATAATAGTTACTAAATAAATAAATTGTCAAACCCTTCAATGCAGACGTTCCATTGATTCCGCAGCGCGTTGAAGCTAATGGAACGTCTCGATAGCTGCTAATTTTGAGTGGCCTATAGAGGCAATATTTGAAGTATAGTATTGGCTTTTACTCTCAAAATTTCAGTCATCGAAAATGGAGAAGCTCCTTTGTTTATTCATATTTTTCCTCAATTGGAGCTGATGATGGCATAAATAGGATTTTCATCGAAATTACATTCTCTATACCTTTTGAGTCTATTTATTATAAGTGCATTTTTTGATGATGTAATTTGAGTTGATGGGTTTTGTACGATATTCTTTGAGGTATGTTAATGTTATTTTTCTTATTTTATCAATATACAATAGACACAATATTAATGAATGTTTTAATTCTTTGCGAGTGGAGAATTTTGCTATTTAGTCTGCAAACCATTTGGAAGCTATTTTGCGCAATTGTAAAATCATTTAAAAAAAACAAATTTCGTATTTTTTCTATTTTAGTCATTATTTTTAATATGTTAAGATATATAACTAGTATGTCCAATTCTACTAGGTTAAAAATATATTTTTTATCATAAAAAAATCAAATAAATAGAAAAAATTAAAACAAAACATTATTTCATAATCAAAAAAGTATTTTTTATTCAACGATATTCACTTAACATTTATAAACAATTAAATGTTTTTATTTAAAAACATTTTTAAAGTTAAAAAATAAATTTATTTTGTTCTTCGCTCATGCGTCTTAGAACACAAAGACGGGTGAACTTGATCGATTAATATTTCAAACTGACCTGAAATTTTAAATTGATGAAAAAGGTTCTTGAGAGCAAGAATATTGAGACACATAAATTCCCATGTTTATTACACGGTTTATGAAAGCTAGGTTCTGTTCCAAGTTAAATTAAAAATGAATGAACCACAGTAATTATTACCCAAAAATTCAGCATCGATAAAATAAACACAAAATTTTTGTTATTGATTAATATTATAAAGTAAAGAAATATATAGAGGCGGCGGCGCATACTAAAAAATTGTGCAGGGAATAATTTAATACTCCAGTCTTGTGGTCAGTCACTTTGTAGGGCTGGTCGTGAGTGGTTGTCTCGCCTCATTCGACGAACTTCATAAAATATGGCTTCTTGTTCTGTATCTTCGTGTAAAAATAATACAAAACAGCAGATGAAGTACAATTTATCATTTCACAGATTACATTCTGCAATTATTTTTATTATTTTAAGAATTAGTAATTAAAAGTGACACGTATATAACACGTCATTCTCCATGTGTCATCTAGGGCTGTACAATCCATACTTCGCATTTATATTTAATATAAATTATGAAAATAATATTTCATTTGTAAATATTTTTGCCACATATTAAGGTTATTAATATTATACATATTTTTTTAGATTTCCTTTAGAATCAGAATTGCGAAAAATATGGCTCGGAAATATTTTACGTCTTTCATGGACCCATTTATTCAACCTCAACGGTAATAAAATAAAATCAAATAATAATAATTGGTGATAAAAATAAATTAATAAAGGAAAGGTGACAGCCCTATTCATTTGTTAAGCCTCACAAAGTCATTTTCTTCCATCGGCGATCCAGAATACGCTACGATTTTTTAATATGCGTCGCCCCTCTATATATTTCTTTATTCTATGATTAATTCGAATAATATAAATTTTTATAAAATACAAAAGAATTTGAATGACTTAAAACAATAAATAACGTTAAAAATGCCAGTGAAGTATCTCATATAAAATCCCGCCGCAACAACGGCTTCAGAGCGCAATGGAAAAACGACCATATTAGAAAAACGGCGGCTAAAAAATTAAGATTGTAGGTTAATTTTTAGCGTTGTGTTTATACCTGAACTTGACGGATTTCAATTTATTTCGATCTACCGTTGAGCTCGTCATGATGAATAAAAATTAGTGATGTATTTTTATTATACTTGGATTTTAAAATAAATACCTGTATAAACATCGAGATGATGCCCATGGCTCACACAATGGAATTGTTTCAGTATTGATCCTGATGGCTCTAGAGCTTATTACGGTCTATTTTTGCCCCGCGTCTTTGACAGGTGAACAAAATGCTTTGTTATTTCCTTAAACAGTGCAGTTGGTGTACAAAGGCATTGTTGTACTTGTCCATTAACTCGGATGTTTTCATTGTTACTTAAGTAAATATTTTTTTTGAAGCAATTAGTGTTAGCTAATTAAGTCAGGCGCCAATGTATTGTGAATTTGGCGATTGTTTCCAATATTACTAAATGACTTTGTGTATTTCTGGTGATTGATTTAAATAAATAATTTATATTATTCACAGCGAATTATATTTGAGGCCTTGGAGCTCCATGTTCTTATCAGTGCATTCCTTCCATCGAAAAACTAATTACAGGGAAATTCAAGAGCATGTGACGATATTGCTTATGTCTGCTGACTTTTCGTTCTCAAATAATAATTTGAGAAAAATAAATATTCAATGATCACGGTTTTAATGTATATTTTATTTACCTTTATTGTGTGTTTTTATCAGGACTATGGAGTCATTTAAAATTCTACCGATTCCGACTATCTTACGGTCTGACTCCGATTTTAACAAATTTAATAAGATTATTTTTGTTGGCAAATAAATGATACCTAGCAATGGAAATATTGTCAACCATTTTCAAATTATAAAAAAAATAAAAAGATTTAAAAAATCATTAAGCAAAAAAGATCACTTCTACTTAATTCATCTTTATTTACTTATTATATTGATATACTTAAAAAAGTAAACACAAAAAATAAATTTAATAAAAAAATAAACATAATATACGTAAAATAAAATATTTATATTATTAAAATATAAAATTAATAATCGTATTATACTTGCAAATTGTTTTTATTTTGCCAGGTTGAATTATCTTAAATCTTTAATAATACTACATCTAAATTTAATCTTTTCCATCCGTGATTTAAACTGAATTCAATCTTAAAAAACAATTACTTCTAATAATAAGTCAGCGTTTATGGAAGCTCTTAGATCAGATATGATTATTTTAAGTGCGGAAAATAAATACTCTTAAAAGCGCACGCACTCAATGTGTTAAAGAAAGTTATAAAAAGGAGTTGGAGTCGGTCGATTTTTTACGACTCTGACTCCTCCTAAAGTACCGCAACTCCGACTCCACAGCCCTGGTTTTTACTGTACACAATACTGTAAACATTATATAATTTAATTGTAAGGAGAATCAATGGATTATTTCGAATACCCATTATTCTTATTTTGAGTAACTCAAACATATGGAAAATAATTATTTTTCGAATAAACCCAACGCTATCTATTACAAATGTTATCATTCTTCCTATTGTTAATTATCGTTATATCGTTTTACAGCGAAGGCATGGTGAACATGGATGAGTTGCTGGAAGTCGACGTGGGTCACACCAAGATCTTTTTGCCACCGAATATGCGACCGAAGTACAGTTCGCAAGTCAATCAACACATGGGCCGTCCTCCTTTGTCTGCTCATGTACTGAACAAGGTTTACCATGTATTGAAATTTTATTTATTAATCGCCAAATTTTGCAAAATTAAGTTTTTATTATTTGTTCGAATTTAAAAAAAATTATTATTGCTTAAATTTTAGGGTGGCGGTGGAATAAAGAGAGGTAGAAGTCCGTCTCCGCCTTATGCTCAGCCACAAACAGGTCCCCATAGTGGTTCGCCTTATATGCACCAATCCCATCATAAACAGCAGCATATATCGCCTTATCAAGGCCCCACTCATAGTGAGATATTAAATTAATGTATTTATTGATAGAATGCATTCTAACTTTTGTATTTTTTCAGAAATAGAAGATGGTCGGAATAGAGAAATGGCTCGTGCAGTTTTATGGAATAGTATGTAGTTGTTATTAAGGCATATCATTTAATTTTGGAAAACATTTTTTTTTCTCTTTTTATGATTCATCAGTATTTCTTCGGTGGTATCGAAGAATACTTTTATTTGGTTTAACTATTAATTTTTTTATTGCAAACAATCAATGGAAATGCAAAAATATACGAATAAAAAAGGTGTATTTTATATAATAAAATAATATTTTATGTTATTTTTAGAATCTTTACAATACGGATCAAGCGGCGGCGGTTCATCATTTTATGCGATGCCTCAAACTGAACAAAGAACGACACCTATGTTATATGCGACGCCAATCTATCACCATCACGTACAACAACATCACACACCACCGAAACAAGTTCATTCACAATCTCACTCACCGTATCATATGGAAGTTAAGCACGAAATGAAGAAAGACAATTCGGTATATTTTATTTTACTTAAATTTTTATTAAAAAAATAACGTATTAAATGATTCCTATTCAATTTTAGGTTGTGATGGGTCTCGGAGAACCACACCAACCCGCCTATCTCACGCAGCCTCCACCACCGGGTATTTCGTCGGCCGGTTCGGCTGCTTCTGTGCCTTCTTCCCCCGTAGCGAACGTCAGACATGTTAATCAGCAACAATACCCTGGGCCGCCAACTAGACACCAAAGTCTAGGACCTTTGCAGCATGGAAACGTTCAAGTGAGCTTTACGTCTAAATCTTTTAATTATTTAAGTTTTATTTGTTCAAAATACTTTCGTTTCTATTGTAGAATCCCAAACCCGGAAGTATTACGACTGGATACCCGGTGCGGCAACAGAATCCTCCTGTCCAAAATCTCAATATGTACTCGAATATACATCGTTATTGACCTCAACTTCCCGGCGAAAAAAATTCGCGTCCCATTGTTATAGTGACTTTGGAATAAATGAACTTAAAAATGTGAAAAGTGGACGATAGTGTTTCAATATAGATTTGTAAAAATTTAAAAAACTGAAACTAAATATATTTAATATAAATCTATAAACGCGCATTTAGTACAAAAAAGTACATTTATTATTATTGTTAAAAATAGTAATATTTTATAATAAATATGTACGGCTTTATAGTATTTTATTTTTTTATTTGATTGTATTTCTTGTCGAAAATTCAATTGCAATTTTTATATGCACTGCGTCCAACTGCAGTTTTATGCAGTGTAAATATGACAGTTTTCTATCATAAAAAAACGATGATGTATGGAATTATTATTCTTAAAAGGATGAGTGTTTTATGGGGAATATTTTGTAAATAAGTAATGTGAGATATTTATATATTGTATGGAATGGTGATTTCATGAAAAAAATTATAATAAAAGAAATTATTGCTGTATCATGTTATTTCATTTATTTTTGTACAATATGTATTAACTGCCAAATAAGAATAGATGTCACTAGTTCATAATTTTATTTTGGTTTTGTAGTATCTTATTTCAATATTCATCTGTAATAATACTAATCAAATTGTGGAATTAAATTTTCAAATACAATATCTTAAATCAAACACGATATATTATCCATATTATTTGAGATGTGTAAATTGGATTTTAACGTTTTTGTATACCCATGTTTAAAGTCATATTTTTTCTTAATTATGGAATCTAAATGAATATCTTTTTGTATTATAAAAGGAGGAAAATTTAAATGGCCAATATATAAAACAATGTTCCATTAAACGAATTGTTTGCGCATTACTGCTGGACAGATTAGGTGCAAGTGAGCATTGGTCAGAACGGTGAGCACCTTATGAATAACTGCAACGAATCGTTTACCGAAGATTTACCTTACATATGTAAATGCACAAACAATTCGTTTTATGAAACGAAAATATATATTTAAATACACGTATTTCTAAAAATAATTCCGTGTTAAATCACACACTTACAAAAAAAATGTTTAAAGATTTTATTCTAGGAAGAAGGGGGTTGAGCTGGTTAATATACTTTTAGAATTATGTTGTATTTATAAATCT
Source organism: Plectrocnemia conspersa (assembly GCF_051122295.1). Taxonomy (NCBI): domain Eukaryota; kingdom Metazoa; phylum Arthropoda; class Insecta; order Trichoptera; family Polycentropodidae; genus Plectrocnemia; species Plectrocnemia conspersa. The sequence goes on from NW_028277176.1 coordinate 15,639,845, forward strand.
ATTGCAGAGCTGTATTAAACATAAAAGTAATATTTTATTTTAATACTTCAATTTTCTCCAAAAAAAAAAATCGAAATAAGAAAAACTGTTTATCTTATCAACTTATTTTTCATTCAATGAATGGTCTGAATCTTAGATAAGTTTGTCAGCATAACAACCGGAATTTTAATCGCGTAAATCTATTTACGAATAGATATTTTTTATACTGTAAAATAGTTTGAAATGCAACCGCTTCGGTTGTCATTGAAATCAAAGTTAGGGATGAATACAAAACCTTTTCATAACTATTAAAATATGACATAATAATCAGGTATGTTATTCGACTTTGCTTTAGTTAAAAATACGGTCGACTGTGGTAGATGTAGTTAAGTAAACTCCTGCTATAATAGTACATATTGATGACAACAGGTTAGCGTAAATGAACGAAGTCACAGTACAAAAAAAGTTTCATCCACGTCTCCCGCTTTTAACCGATAAGCTCTGCGAAACTAATATACTCGTCTCCTGTATACAAAGAGTGAAGACAAAATTAATAGACGTTTTTCAATTGATTTCTCTTTTCAGATTTCTATGTTTTAAAAGACTATATACTTTTTAAAACGTTAAATTACAGTTTTTATTCGTATAATTTTTGATTCTGTGAAACATTTGTATTATAAATTATCTTTCTAGTTGGCTCAGTTTTAATACGTATAAAATAACAATCCGCACTATTTGTTCGAGCTCATATAAAGTCGAGTAAATTGTTTTTATTTGGGCTGTTATTTCGTAGAACGCAAGAGTTATGAGTATATTATAATTTGTTTATTGGTAGTAAATTATCTTAGTTTTCATGAATATTTAAAAAAGTTTAGGGGCGTACTCCATCATAAAATATAAGTAGCAGAGCGCCGAGCCTGCGTATCGATTAACCATTTTTTAAATATTAAGTTTACAGCACTCAATAACGAAATTTTAACAAGATAGATATATAAACGCGTTTTAATATTATTAAAGCCATTTAAAAAGTATAAAATCATGTTTAAATCAGGAGTGAAAGTTTAGCTTCTCAACAGAGCTACTTAGCGCTTACGTCGAAAAGGTGTTAGCGCCCGTTGGTATCGGTCGTGGCCGGTCGCCGGGTTCGCTTGTCGCAGAGTGCGCATCGGGAGAGCGGTTCCCAAGCGCCGCTCTAGAAGTGTACGGTTACGAGTCGGTCCGTGATGAGTTCTCGCTCGTCGCTCTGACTGGACTCGGACCATCGCTTCGCAAAGACTTTCTAATTCCGAATTCCAGGCGTTCCGGAAACATCTATCCTGCGTAAAACAAAACACTCCCAACTTCGACAAATCGGTGAGATACCACTCTTCTATTTACTATTTACATTTACTTATTTACGCTGTATGGACTTAAATATACGATTTAGCATTAAATACAATCTTTGTTATTTATTTATGCTCTTAAAATGATAAAAAGGGGAGGGGTTTTATTGTGCGTACTCTTTATAGCAAACTGAGAATCGATTGCATTTCACGTGCGAGCTTACAACCGTTTCTAGGTCAGACTGTCGGCTGTTTGAACCATAAAATTTATTTTTTTAGCATACTTTTAATTTTAAATGTACTCGTAATGATTAAAAAAACAAAAAATAAAGCACATAAATATCAATGTCCACAAATATGCATATTTAGATCAAATAATAGTATACATAAATTCAAAATAAAATGAGAAATTTTATTGATTTTGCACCATTGTCTCGTTTTAAGTGACAAAAATGGTGCATAAATATTTAGCTTTAAATCAAAAGTAAAAGTCCTGTTTTTCGAAATGAAAAATCATGTCATTTGACATGGAGTTAAAAAAAATATTTGTTATCTGATTAAATTATAAGCTAAAAAGGTCAATTTTTAGTATAATATAATTGGACTGATTAAAAATCTACATATTGTAAATGCAAGTAAGAGTTTTTTTATTTTATAAAAAATGAGTCCAAAAATCCATAATGAAAATTCTGTATAAAGGTAGGATGTAATATGCGTTTCATTATTGTGGTACATTATTGCTAGGGCGCATGCGTGAATTTGAAGGACATTCATTTTCACGTTAATCTAGGGAACGACAGGACCATGATACATAATATTCTGGAGCAAATATTATTATTCAATAGTTTAAAAATGAAATATAAACCACAGAGTGTGCAAATAAATCATTATTTTTTAATAACTCGAAAACTTTTTAACGTTTTATTGATTTTTTAAATTAATTGCATATTTTTGAAAAGCCTTACTATTTTTTTATTTTATCTTTCGTTGTAACGTAAACACAATCAAACTAGAATACCAAACTAAAATCAATGTTTGTATATTCAGTGACATCAATTTTATTAATTATAAACTATTATTACAGCTTACAATCAATAGAGTTAATTTTAATTAATTATTTCCGTGTAATATTCATCCGTGAGATTAGGAAACTATAGAAAAACTTAATCTGTGATGGTCGATCGGAATTATAATTATATAATAATCACTAATTCCGACTTCACAGAAACGAAAGAAATTGAAAAACACTAGGATCCATATGGGATTCGAACCCAGTCTTTTTTGTATATTATGTATTTCTTTACATGATTAAGTAGGTGCAATTTAAAAAAAAAAATAATGTCGAACGTTCTTTTGTTAACACTGTATGTGGATTTATTCATTATTAAATCGTTGCAAAAGTCCATTTATATACATAAAGCATATTTTGATTGAAAATTGTATTAAAAATAATATATAGGGTTTTATATTTCACTTAAAAAGTCGGCCACTTTAAAAAACGTAATAAATTATATTACAAACATATTTTTATTTGTATTATCCTAATAATAGCAATGTTTGTGATTGAAGCAAAGTCAATTTGCCATTAATAAAATCAATGAATTTCGTTACATTTATCGGTTAAAAGCGGGAGACGAGGACGAAATTTTATACGGTGATTTTGGTATTTCGTTTATTTAGGAATTCATTTACTACTTCAACACAAGTAAAATAACACATGGATGTTCAATTCATGTTTTATACAAATTTTGAAAAGCAGCGAGAACCTCACTTGCTTTTTTTCAAGCCTTTCGGGTATCAGCTAAGGATGTTCTCGTGTCAACGAATTTTTTTTTCAAGAATATAAAAAATATCTTATCAGTGTTTCCAGAAGGTTTTAGAGATTCTTCGGCTCTAGGTGGTGCGTAAAATTTGCGTCGAGAGTGAAAAAGAGCTGATGGTAAAGAGTATTTCTATGATGAATCATCTTCAGCTTCTGATCCTCATGGAGGTAATCTAATCGCCCGTTTTAGCCTTAAATAAAGTCGTCATTTTTGATATGTAGTATGGTTTTGAGTAGCTAAAATCGCGTAGCTCAAAAGGACCGGACTTTAAATTGAAAGGCTGTTAGGTTAATTAAATTCTCAATTAAAAATCTTTTTTTTTCTGATTCATAGATATGTATGAAAGTCATTCCGATCCATAATATTGTGATAAATCGTATATCGAAAACTTTAGAGCGGTCGCCGTTTCTTTGGCACCTGCTAAGTTGTTTGATGTAATTCTTCCCAAATATATCTACAATCACTGTCGGCAAGCGCTAGTGGACCAACAACACAGTTTCGTCCGCATCGTTCCACGGTCACTAACCTCTTGTGCCTTTCGAAGGTGATGATGAAATCTCTCGATTCTAAAATACTGATACTGACTTTCAAATGAAGTGTTTTCTTGAGTCATCGTTAGTATGTCAGCTATGGTAATAATCGCTCCGACGATTATGTATGCACATCGCCTAAGTTTGCGATAAGGCGTCGAGGATGCTCAGCTTCGTTATGCGGAGCGCGTCAATTTAAAAATGTATTGGCGATTCGCACTCTGTATGATATGCTAGTTCGTAACGTACTCGAATATGGCTATTGTTTGGAATCCCAGGGCAGCAAAGTACTCCTTGTTGTTGAAGAAGATTCAGAGAAAATACTGCATCACACAAAATGCCGTTTTAAAACTAAAACGAGTTCTTGATGAATGAAAAATAAGCTATTAATAATCTTCATAAATTATAAAAAATATTTATAAAGGTCGTTTTCAGATATTTTTAGACATTAGTACATACTTATTAAAATAGTAAAAACGTGTTACGGCTCACTTAATACCCAGAAATCGTTTATGCCAGAAAAAGTTAAACGCCCCCGTAATATGTTTCTATATGCTTTCTACACTATTAGGAATGTATTTTTAAAGGTATATGGATTAAGATCTTAAAAGTAGAATGCATTATCTTTATTCAGTGAATATGCTGGAAAACTGAGTAAAATTTTACAGAAGAGATGAAAGTCGTATAATAAATAACATTCAGTCTACAAAATATATTATATACATAATGAATACCTCTTTTTATTAATTTGTGGTACTTAATTACAATCAACACGTATTTAAAACTACATTTGCTACTCGAATGTTTCGAATTAACTGCGGTTGCGTTGTCAAAACGAGTATCGATTTGCTACGTAAAATACTAAATGAGTACAATAAAAGATAATACGTGTCATGGTTGACTGTAATTTATGTAGAAAGAAAATTTATTGTGAACTTTGAATTCGAATTATATATGAATCTTTTAGTCGAGGATAAGGAATACTGCGGAAGCAGTCCAATTAGATAGCAAGAGGTTGATAAACGATCGAAATAGTTCTTGGAGAAAAAATACGACTACCATGACTTATCAAAAAGTGACCGAATATCTATATTTTTCGTTTTATATCTACAAGTATTAATATTTCAATACATGATTGTTTGTGCTACATTTAGTACCGTAACATTCGCATCGACTATCACAAATCGATTTCTTATTGTCAGTCTGTCAGCTGAATACCAACGTTCGATAAAATTATTTTGTATGGCGTAATGTCGGCAATCTTTATGTAACATCGCGTGCGAAACATTTCACTCGTATGTATACAAGTTGACATTTTTCTACCGATATTGCGTGGGTCTTCCAGTGAAGAGAATTCTTTTAATGTAACACTAATGCAATTTAGAATTAGTCTTACCTTTTGTTTAATGAATATTAATTTAGATAATGATAATACGAAGAATATTCAGAAGGTAAAGATACACAGTTTAAAATTTATTTTTCAATATAGTATATAGTCACCATATACCTCAACGTATTTGGTTAGCATGAGAACGAGTTTCTTGATTTCAACATCATGTAAGTCTTAGGTGTGAAGATTTTACCAATAGCCTAATTAATAATTGTTTAATAAATAACAATGTTGGACAATTTTTGACATCGTTTATAAAAAAATTCATCGATTTTCTTCATCACTTCTTCCCATTTTAAATTTACGATTGCATCATTACTCTAATGCCAGTTTCTCCTTTAGCACCAAAGAAACAATCCGATTTACTAACTACGCACTTTGCGAGTTTAGGAATTGATACGGCCATTTAAAACACATGCTATAAGCACAATGTTTCTCCGACTGAGGCCTGATTAATGGGTTTTTTCAATCCAGTAAAAAGTGCTTCCAATAAAAATATGATCTGAAGCGGGGTACGGTACTTTTGAATTTTAAAACTGCGTTATATTATACTCTCTCCAGTATCGCGAACATTTTGTTATCTATGAAGTCTAGCTGTACTATTTGATATAAAAACTTTTATCGCTGCGCGGCTTGGTTTTAAGACGGGCTTTTTTTAACTTTGAGAAAAAATTGACATTTTTTGGTATGCTTCAATGTATTTTCTTTCCCAGAAAATCTAAATACATTTATTTTAAATCTATTTATATTTATATAAAAATATTATCGTTACGCGGCTTGATTTTAATATAATTGTTGAATGGAAAAAATTTCTGCATGACTTATTTTTACTGAATAATAAATATGTATCTAGGATCGCGCCTGATATTTTTTGTAAAACAGCAAATACATACAATAAAACATTTAAAAATAGAGCCAGAGTTATTTCTAATGGAAACATAGTAGACGAAGTAGACCCCCCAATAACACGGTAAATTGGAGACGTCTTATTTGGGTGCGTGTAGTTGGGGGACTAAAAAATACTCATACAGTTTTTTGCAATATGTACGTACGAATCAGGCTCGTGTGGTGAGATATCCTCCCTTTAGATTGCTCACACATAAAGTAACGGGCACTAAAATATCACGTCCCCAATTCACCGTGTTATTGGGGGTATATTGTAATGATTTAAAAAAATAGTTTCAGAATATTATGGCTAGGTTAATCAAAGGATATGCAATTTAGCATTTAAAATTTAACAAAAAAATATTTAACTAATGTCAGGGCCTTAACCAAGAAACCATCCATCAATGTTTACTTTTTTATAATGTCCTGTATATTTAGCAAACAACTAAAATCAAGTCTCTTTATACCCATGTAAAAAAATCAGCATAAAATTCATATAAGATCCTTGCAATAACAAACGACTGTAAACATTGGTTTCAATATTTAGTTAATATTCACTTATTTTTTTCCCGGAAACATCTGAAGTAAACAAGTGTTCTGATTTTTTCAGTGCATATATTTTTTTATAATGTTATTCGATTTCTTGTGAACCAAAATACTATCATATTAATTCGAAATTTCTATAACTGTGTCAAACATATTTTTTTAAATCTTCCGTTGCAACCAGACAGGAGTTAGCCCAATGCGTAACAACAGGATAAATCAGTATCAACTTGATCAGACAGACAATACTTACAAGTATGTATTAAAAACACAAATCAGTGACATCTATATAATTAATTATACATTTTGATGTATTATATTTTACAATTAGTAGGTGTCACTTTGTAGCTGGGGCGGGTTTTTATTAATAGCGATTTTTTTATAAATAAAAAATCGAATCTACCCATGGCCTCTGGGTTATCAATCCATGTCTAATAGATAACGATATTCCGTAAAATACGCAGCAGAAGTAAGAATTAATGCTAATAAAATCTAAAATAGATTTTTACAGAGATTGGGTTGTTGAAATATGCTTTGTTTTCATTGAACTTTTATGTCATTGAAATATAATAAAATAAATTCGTCAACTCTTACTGTCTTTTAAAATAATACTGAAGGCAGTTCAATGGTAGTAATCGAGACTAGTGGTTTTCAATTCATATGTTAAATAATCGATATCCGTTATTTACTACATCTAGAAGGCTTAGGAAGGTATATGTTAATGCTATTTCAACTATTGTTAGTTAAAAAAATAATATAGAAACATCCCAAATTTCATACAGGAAAAAATAATAAAAATAATAAGCTTTCTTAAAATCTAGTTAATATATATAACAATTTTATGTTTGATTATTCTTGTACTCTATAATTTATTTCACGATAGTAGATTCCGTACAAATTATTCTCCCATTTTCGGGCATGTAACTATTCATTTCTCATGAATATTAAATTTAGGATTAGGTTTTTGGTTAAGCTCCATTTCCTCGCCCGGTCGTCCAGTGGCATGGCAGCGTAGGCTTTCCGGGCAGGAGGAAGCTGCCTTCATCGGGCGCATGTGCCAGGATATCGATTGTGGAGCTTCTCGCTCCATCGTCGCCAATTGTACCTTCTCAGACTTTAGGGAAAGTCCCTCTCGCCGCCCCTAACCCGTCGGATCGCTTAACAATTGATTTTAAAACGGCATCCTGTACGAAAAGGGAAAGTGCACGCCAAGTTGTATTAAATACAACGCAACAGCTTGATAATTTTAAATATTATTGTATAATTTATAGGAAAAAATAAGCGTAAATAAATACATTTAAATTAAATCACTCAAGTTGAGAAAATCACATGAATAAGGATTAAATTTATTGCTATAATACATTAAAGAAAACTATGGTGTTACAATGTTTGGGATATTTTAATAATAAAATAAAATAAAGTCAATGTTAATTATTTTCTGGTTCATTAAATTATAATGCATTAATAGAAGCAGCAAAAATTATGTTGTCCCTGCTGCGTTGTAAATCTTCCAGTCAATCTGACGATCGAGTTCAACCCTTGATTTAAGGCGACTGCTTGACTGGACCAAATCGGACGGTCAAAGCGGAAGCGACTGTTTTTCTAAGGATTTGTTTATTCAACTTAAGTTCCGTTTGAGTTCGAGCTGAACTCTTATATGTTCCAAATCGAAAGTTTGAAGTGAAGAGATTTTATAGGCAGCGTTCTGGCTTATATACGATCGGAGAAAGAGAGGAGATCAACATCCCTACTCTCCCATTATCATTTGACTTTGGTTGTTTTAATTATTTGTATTAGTTTAACTATACGAGTTCTTTACGAAAGTAAAATCTTTGTATTTTGCCAATATAACAATTTGTACGTTTTAATTTTTAGCTGATTTGTTGATAGTAAAAGGTTTTTTGGCAAAGTTCCCGTTTATATTTTTAGAAAGTGCTTTATTGTCTGGTGTTTCTCGAGAAAAATGCATTAGAGAATTTTCAATAAGCTTTTTTTTGTTAAAACATAAATTTGTACGAATATTTTGGTATGTTTTACAACAGCTGTATATTATTTTACCGCTGCATAAGAAAGGGCGAGTCCGTGCCAGATTTTTTAAAATATGCATGCTTTCTTGAAAGCATTTATAGAGGTCGAAGTATTGAATTGCAAAAAATTGAGTAAGAAATTCATTAACTACTCTGATCAGCCTTATCTTTGTTTTGATAATTTAACCCTTTGGACGCGTTAATCAAAAATAATTGAAAAATATAAATTTTACTTTGATACTGTGTTTAAGTGTTTCGATTTTTTATTTTTTATTTATTTAAAATGATATTTTATGTTTATTCACAAAAAAGTTTTTTCTTATAAAACATTTTTTTTACCGATTTTTGCGTAAAGAGATGAAAACATCATTTGGGTGACTTTAGTCGATTTCCACGTTCAAAGGGTTAAGAACTACACTAATAATCAGATAAGAAGAAACGGCAGATTACAAAAATCTAAGCGGGCTTGCCATAGAGTTACGCCATAAAATTTACCTTTCGGCCAACTTTAATCTCTAATTTTAATTATTAAATATATTTTTATTTATTTTCATCTTGTTCGAAATATGAAAATTGTAAAGTAGCAACAGCTATTAATTTTTTGGGGAGCATAAAATTCCTTCATAATTTGACACTCTATCAATCAAAGTACTTCAATTCGTTCTGGTCCTTCGATTATTCGCGTCCATTGAAGTTTGTTCTGATTATCAATAATCTAAATTATCGGGGAAATTGAGAAATGAAAAACATCTAGAAACCAGTTAGCTTAGTTTCACAACTCAATGTAATGTTCGGTGGCGAAATGAATACCTAAACTAAAAATGTTCATCGAGCAAAATTTTACTATTATAAACGGCTGAAGTACTGTAATATTTTGTTGGCTAATGTGGTGACGGATAGACAATGATACAGATTAACAGCTGCAAAATAAATATTACTGGTTTAATGGACGTCCTTCCGCCTCATAGTTAAACGAGCAAGCTCACCCACTGTCGCTCTGCCTAGGTGTTGCCAGCGTAGCTTTGGGGTATCAATTGTATCACATTTTTTCAATTTGATTCTTCCAATTTTTAAAAAGTTGTCTATGGCAATCGATGAAGGGATTTTAAGAACTTGATTAGGAATGGAGTTATTTCTGAGAGCTTTATAATTTCGACTACAAATAGGCTGCAATTGTAGTTAATTTTTTTTGGGTCATATATTTCAAACTGACATTTTATGAAAAATGTCAAGATACAAATTACTCACGTAGTCAGATTATTTGCCTTGTACTGCTAATATAGTGATATTTTATTTAAATAAAATGGTAGGTAATGAATATCATGAATTATAATAAAAATCTACATGTTTTGCATACCCTTATTCAAGTTGGAAAAATATTATGTTACTTGTGATGATACTGTTTTAGTTTATTGCGAATTTATGAACAATAAACATATTGTTTTACGACTTCACGACGTAAGGATAGTCTGTAATAGCGACATTTAACTATTTTAAACGTACAAAATTTACTATTCTTCCTACGTTATTTCGTAGTGAAATAATAATTGTACACATTTCAACTAAAATAGAATTACGTATAAATTATTCCAGTAGAGTTTCTAAGGTTAATTGGCACGTTTTTGAAGCTTTTGCGTAGGCAGTAAGTGTTCTTTAAATTTAATTACTTTCGGATTAACATCGCTTAATTCTACTTTTTAACATTTATTTTTTAAGTAAAAAACGAGATGGAAATTATTTTTCCATTCCATTTTTGATGAAAAATACCCACTCTTTTTTGAGATAGTATTTATGATTATATTCATCAGAACAAACCTTTGAACGGAAAGTACTAATTACGACCTTGAAACGTATTCGTGATTACGGACATAGACACGCCTTGTCGCCGGAGTTCATCAAAGAATATTCGTCTCTTTCCGGCGACAAATTTGCTGTGTAATTGATATATTTAGTCCAAAGGTGTATATTTATTTTGTCCAAAGTTCGTTAGACGCCGTTTTATTGCCTATACCAGCGTTGATTGCCGTTTTACCCCATTAACGAACTTTCGTGACCCAAATTTACCCCGTGTCTCGTTTCATTATTCGTAATTCGGAACTTAATCCAATTCCTTGACGATTTTCGGCGCCGGAAGTCGTGTGGCGTGTCGACGGCGATGTTGGCCATGCACATCGAATACTGAGCGATACACGTGTACCCAATTTGTCGATCTAAAAATTATTTAATTGATATGTATACAAAACTCATATTAATTATTTTCTTTATCTACTATCAAGGTGTATATGTTTTTTTGAGAACCAAATTAGTGGTTTTACCTTATTAAGATGTATCTCGCAATATATTTTATAAATTTAGAAAAGTGGTAGTCTGAAAGAAGTGTTTCAGTATGACAGTATTTTGGTTTATATATATTTTATGAATGAGAAAAGTTCAACGTCTCTTCCAGTTCTCGGTCCTCTGACCAATCTCGATGATTCGGAGCGAATCCAGACTCTTTGTTACTGTCTGATGCAGTATTAGATACAGGCGCGTACGGTGAGATACTTTCCTTTTATGCGAAACGCACGCCCTTATCTCTCACTCACTCTCGTCACTTAACATGCGAGCGAGCGAAAGGGAATGTATCTCACCGTACGCGCCTGATTAGATGTATAAATGCGCAAAGGTGATTTGAAATCGGCAACGTCGTCATTCTATGAAATGCGTGATCAGGGGATGCATGGTTTGGTGGATATACATATATACCGGCCCTATATTTTGTTCACGATATTTAGGCAAGTGCTTTAAAACTATTAATATATTTTCATTCTGATACGCAATATTGTTCGTTATGTGGACAAGAAAAAAAATGTCGTTTCTTAAAAGATAAGCGATAGAAAGCAATGAGACTCATTCAAACCTTCTGAGACTTGTTTCATCGCAACGATTATAGGTGATCCCGACAGATTGTTTTTAGCAATACAATTTAATTTACGGTTGTCGTAGAGTTTGTTGCTCATTAATATTACTTTTATTCAAATTAAGATTTGGTTTGTAAATATAGTGCTTAATTATTCATATATAGACACGCCATTTGCGGTATTTCTGCACCAAAATAGATGTAAACACAACAGTTGTTTTTATGTGAAAAACGTCATATCCTCATTGCGGTCATTGTTGCACTAATACATAGAACAATTATTTTTAGAATTACCAACAAGTTTCAAAATATTAAACTATGACTTGTAATAACATAGTAGATGATGAGATGATGAAAGTTGTCAAGTTTTGTACTGCACATAATCGTATCGTGTATGTCTTTTATCGATTGAGTATTAACCTCATTGTTAAAAAGTATTCCGATTGAAAATTCCACGTATTTAATGTGTATCATTCAGTATATTTTTACATAGGTACATACAAGTACGTCATACAATCAAAACTAAATTAAAAAGTGGATCATAAACAATGCGATTTATAATTAGCTACTCTGAATTATTTATATAATCGTGTAGATATGTTTAAGGTAAATGGAAGTTTGCTTACATAATAAATTATAGTTTTTCTTTAATAACATGATTTGTGTTATTAAAGAAAAACTATAATTATTTATTATTATATAATCTTTAAAATTGCAGGCTAAGCTTTTATTAAATAGTATAGTTGACATCTAGAGGCACTTCCTTAAAAAAATCGTTATACAATCCGAGACTTACAAAAGTGTGTCATTTATCTGATAGTGAAATGCTTATATCCGTGGTGAGTGTGAATAAGTTGACAAATCGAGATGCATGAAATTATATATTGCTCGTTTTTTGTAATTCAGGCTGATAAATAGTTATCTCGGTGAGTTCCACGACTTTTTTAATTTTTCACTCACGCTGGAGGGTTTAATTATATAGCTTATATTGTATCATTTTAAATATTGTCCAACAACAACTATGTATATAATTATTTATAAAGAAACATCACCCCTAAAAAAATTGTATTTTTGTTGTAAACTCTTAAAAAATATATTTTTGCCTTGCCAACATATTCACGTCCACCACAGATATATTCACTTTGAGGTTTATCCATTCATAAGTGAAAAAGAGATAACAACTACAAGTTGCGGATATACGTTCGATATAATTATCATTACTACTCTATATTTTTTTTATAAATGGTAGTACAATTCCAAGTCCGAAGCGAAGTGGAGGTATGACAGCGTTCTGACCTAACAACTTATTATTAATATTTTTTTTAATCTTCTCTTGTTATTTGACAGACGTAAGCCCAATGCGTTACAACAGATTAAATCTGTACCAACTGGGGAAAATCAACTAGACATAGTGAATAATTACAAGTAAGTATTCTCCAGATTAAAAGTCAGGGTATCGGTAGCATATATATAATTAATTATGAATTATTATGTATATTACGATATAATTTATAATCATTGGTGTCACTGCAGATAGGGCCGGTTTTAAATATTAGCGCATTTTGCTGCTATGGTTTGATCCCGTGGACACTGGATTACCAGTCTAGACTTTTCAGACTACGCTATTCAAATGATTCAGTGTCGAAATATAATCTTTTTTTATCTTGTACATTGTACATGTTATTATGTATAAGATAAAAACATATCATATTTTTTTTGTGTATTGAAATTATACAATTATTGTTTTTTACAATCGTGTCGCATTGGGGTAACCTGTTAGGTTATAATTGTCTTAATTTAATCTAAATAGATAAATAAATAAAAATAAATATTAGATGTCTTGATTTGGAATAGTATAAATCTGTCAACAGTGGTTTTTAATTAATTATTTTAAGTCGGCAAGGGTGCTCGCTGCCTGCTCGATAACGATATCCGGAGTTGACCGTTTTTTGTTCAATGGTTTTAATGGCATTTTCTTTGCGTCCGAACTATTGACCCGTTGAATGGATTTCGACTTTAAAATGCGTTCTGTTTTGAAGGGCCGCTTTGATTCTTAGTAAATCTGAAGGATAAAATCCATCAGTTTTATTATCATTCGACATATGATATTATACAATATGTACTCATACTTTGAGATATTGGTGAATAGCTCTGACGCAATATGTTTCGATCGATACACGAGACTAACATAACGTATAGGGAAATATATATACATATATTTTTCTTTATGGAAACATTTTTATTATTTTCGCACGCTTAGATGACGTTATTGCATCTCGAACAAACTCTATAGAAAATATCTAAAATTGTTTTAAATTTTTGTGTTTTTTTTTTCTTCCAAAAAAAACATGTAACCAAAACTTGGTAATTAATGCCTAAAAGACCTGGGCTAGAATCCTGTATGGATTTTTTAATTTAAATCGTGTCTAGGAGATGAGAATTAGTGGTTATGCTTTACTAGATATTCCTAATCTCACGGATGAATATCATGATGATAAGATAAAATTAAGCATATCGGCATCTATTAATTGAAAGCTGTAATAATAGTTTTCAATTAATAAAATATATGTGACTTATTTTAGTTTGGTGTCTCAACCACTTACCCGGTAGTATTGATTATTTTTAACTCGTTGTAGCGCATTGGGCTAACGCTTGTTATGTTGCAACGAAAGATTATGTATTTGACATATTAAATACTACTGGTTTTGACCTTGCTGGTAATTTATAACTTTTGTATTGTAAAGACTCGTTGATCATAAACTTTTACGACGCTAGCAGATTACTAGTAATCTAATAATATTGATCCAATGAAGCCTGTCAATTCAACTATGACTTTGTATACATAAAGAACATCGCAATATAGATATCTCAATGTCACCGTGTCACTAACCAGTACGATAACTCCAATGGCTTTTTCGCATGTCTCATCCGGAATTTTTATTTCAGATAAACGGATGCGGATTAACTTTCATATTAATCAATATTTCAACAGGTACTATTACATTATCCAGTCATTGATGAAGCTATTAACCAAAAAAAAAAATATCAAAACGATTCGATCAAATAACCATTTCATACCGTGATCCTTCTCATCTCCGAAGGGAAAGGAAAACATTGCGTAGGACTCGACCCATGCGATTGAAAATTACTTCATACTCGTCCCTTTTTCCTACCCCTCGTAGACCCATTTCGGTCGCGCGTGTTACTTTTCACGGTCACAAGGGGTGGAAGACGAGTAACGGGGATAACACGTGTTCGTTTGTATTTTATTCGTACACATCAGCTACCGGCATCGTTAGGGGTAGAACTCGGAAATGGGTTAATCTGAAAATTAATCAATAATTTGTTGAACGACGAAGTCGATTCGTTTGAAGTGGCGAGTGGAAATTAATTATTTTTTTATGGCAACATTCTATATTATAAATGATCGGGAATAGGGATGAGATCAATGATTCTATTCTTATAATTTAAATGATTTGCAATGAAATCTTTTATTTATGTTATTAGATTTAACATATTTTTGAGGTGCGGTAATATGTGAAATGCGTAATAAAATGAATCGATTTTTTTTGCCATGAGACACTTTGTTGTAGCACTGATTTAAATGTGTCACTATTCCATTCGTATATTCATGTCACATTTAATATTCACAAAGCATCAATAGTGAGAGTATAACCTCTTCTTTACTATATTTGCATTTTTTTTGTAGTCAATTGATAAAAGAATAGTTATTTCATTCACGTCTACAGGGTTTTAAAATTGTATAGGTGCTCTATGAATGGTGTCCAAAGTATTATATTGTAGCACGGTATAATATATATTCTTGGCCTTGCTCCTGTCAAGTTTATTATCAGACCCATAGCCTTCGATTTTGTTCGTTCGACACAAAAATCACAGTAACGGCGTGGGATGACTCGGTAAAATTTCTCATGCACGCGAGCCTTAGCATCGTAAAAGTTTTCCATAGCAATTTTCATATCGAGCGAGAAAATTGCGTGCGCGAAACGACAGCAACTTTTCCCATGAGATATCGACGATCGTAACGAGAATTCGTCCCATTGATAAATTGCCTTAATTTATTATAATCGTATTTCAATATATCCATAATTTATGTGATGATTGTTCGAGTTTTTGTAAATCATAATATAAAATAACTACATAAGCCTAGACTATGTATACATTTTTATATGTATCAATTTATCAATAAAATAAATTGAAAAAGTATATAAGTTTTTAAGTAATAAAGACAATTTTTATTACAGCTAGATATAACCGAAGGGATTACTTTTAAATGGAAATCCAAAAGATATCCCTTAAGTAAAGGAAATTTGAAAAGGTTGTCATAAAAAATATATTATAGTGGTTTGATATATGTTTAGCTATTATAACAAAATATATTTATTTTACAGTTTTATTTCTTCTCTTACACGTGACTGAACTTTAAATAAAAATATAGTTTCATCTTATCTATTATATTATTATTATATTCTTATCTTATCAATGTATTGAGAAAACATTAGCTAATTTTAAAAGTACAGTAGGCATTTGAACAATTTTCCTAATTAATAAGACCATATTTCATTAGCTAATATAAGATTTGATTTAGGCGCTACATATTTCTTCCACATATTCATAAAACAGAGCGACTGAATAATTTTTGATATATAAATTAAACCCGAATGAATTTATGGAACTAGGGTTAATTACCGGAATTGAAGTAAAAAATAAAATCTCATTGAAATAATCTTAATAAATATGTAATTAAAATTGCACGAAAATCTAGTCAGTTATTATTTTATAAATAAATACTATTGAAAAGCCTAAAGGATTTCCTGGATTTCGTTCCAACTGTGTTCTGTTCCTCAACTTCTTTCAAACAATCACTCGTTGAATTTCAGAACCAATGAGATTGGTAATATTTTTAATGTCAAAAGGTGCAAAAGCTTTCACAATTGCAGACAAGGAAGCGATAAAAATAGTAGTCTACAGTATTGCACAATACAAAAACTAAAGCCTTTTACAAATATTTTTGTATTATCAATGTCATATATATTTGTCAAATATATATATTTGTCATTTGCACTGGAATTTTTGTGTATAAAACCAAAATAAGCCTGTTATCAAAAAAATTGAGAGAGGCGATCGTTAGTTAATTTTGAAGTAGTTTTGTCAAAATACAGCAAATAGACGTTTCGCAACTGTCAAATTGTATTTCATAGACATTTTAGAGGAGCATATAATTTCACTAGTAGAAATGTGATTTACATTTTTTAAATAAATTATATCAAACATATGTGACTAAAAATTTGAACTTTTTTGTGTGATGTAAGGTAATAAAAATACACAATATTTATTTGTTATTACAATAAAAAATAGGATTATATTTTTAATATTTATATGAAGTTTGATGTGAAAAAAACACCCGCTAACAAATTTTAATTATTATTTATTTTAAATAAATCTAGTTTAACATACTTTTAGTTGTTAGGAGGAAAAAATAACATTGCATTATTTTCCTCAATTATGTCTCAAACGAGGTCCACAAGAACCATAATTTTCTTTCTTGATGTTGCTATCATATACCATCCATCGACTCAATTTTATTTATATGTCTATTAAAGCCATCTTTACCCCCATGAATTTAAGTTTAACCCTATGTTATGCTAGATATTATTATTTTATTTTTTTCGAGTACTATTATTTGAGTAGTAGTGTATAAATTGCCTAGTCTAAATGTGATTTAATTAGAAAAATTAATTCGCATTTTGGTTGATACCAGGATTGCGTCCTTCCGGTGTTGGTTGTATTGGGACGCTCAGTGCGCATGTGCTCAGCTCGTCTCCCGTCTGCGGACGTACACACCCTCCTCGCGCCACTGAAACACATACGATAGGGAACTCACGTAGCGGCGCGGGGCTCACCCAATTCCCTCACCAGCCCCGAGCCGAGGCGGACGCCTTCGCCCCCAAGTAGGTGCGCCCCATTCTTCTCTCCCTTTCTCTTCGACTCTTTGTCCCGCCATTTTCACGTGCACCATTTTTGTAAATATTGTGTGACGCGCAATAGTTTCTTTGTTGAGACCGCGTGGGGATAGACAAGGTCGCGATGGGTGAAATTGCGCGCCCTTAACTGCGAAGGGTCGTCTGGACGAATTAGGTAGGTGTTCTACTGCGTAGTAAATTCACCCCTTCTCGTGTGTACGGAATTTAAAGCGAGTATACGGACTGTCGACAAGTTTCTACTACTTCAATATTACAAACATACTCTATTTATCATCAAAGTTGTTGACATACAAATATTAGAAACAACATTTATAATATTAGGAACAAAACATTATTTCATTTTCTCTTTTTTACCAATACAATCATTGGACTATGTATTTGTTTTTTTTACACATCTGTTTATTCCTATGTGTAGTTCTTTCAATACAATACAATTGAATCGGCCATTGTTAAAAATAATTTGTATAAAACAAAGAAAAAATTATTTAAACTAAGAGTATTTTTTGTGCTAGTGTTTATATTCTTACTTTAAAGTTTAGACTTTAGATAACGTTATTTACCACTTGTAAAAGAAAAACATATTTACAAATTAAAAACATACATACATACTAATACTTACTATTAAAAAAATATATTAAATTGTTCATAATATGCATATAAAAATAAGCAGTGAATTTTCTTTTTATATCTGTATTTAAAAAAGGTGTTTTACCAATTTCTTAAAAATAATTAATAATTATTTTGTTTATTTTCTTTATTTATTTATTAAAAATCTGATCATATTTTGTACTCACATATATTTATACACATAAATACATTTAGGGCCGCCGAAAGCGAACCCGAGCCTTGGGAAAATAATGATTCTGAGCCCCATGACAAAAAAGCATTTTATGTATTTTTTACCGTCGAAATATAATTTTTTGCGTGGTTGTTTTTTTAATATTTCCATTTCATCAAGTTTTATAGTACTTTATTAAATGACATGCATTTTTCTGGCCAAGTTCAAGGGCGTCCCTGTTTAGAATCCACGTCAAAAGCAATAAAATCGTGCAGTGGAATCTAGCTTTTATATTTAGACGGCGCCGACACGATTTTATTGCTTTTGACGTGAATTTTTGACTTCTGAAAAGTGATAATTGTTTATGCGCCCTCCTATCGACCAAAATTCGGTTTGAATACACTTTGATCAATACTTTCATATCAGAAGCCCGTAGTAATATCGAAAAGGATAGCTTTCTTATTTTTAAAACATAGTGTAATATCGTTTGTCTGTATTTATTCCACTTATTTTCTTCTGAGAGATGAGTTGGTTTAGTTTGTATTTTGGACTTGAACTATTAAAACTATAATTATGTTTAGTACTATCATTGGATTAGGTTTGGGTTTGAACAGCAAATGGACGTTTCGCAACTGTCAAATTCAGTATCATTGACATTTTAGAGCAGCATATAATTTCACCAGCGCCTATCAGTTAAAATATATTTTCACACATTTACTGTAAAATTTATATGAATATAAATAATGTATCATATAATTTTACTAGCACCTGCCAGATAAATTATATTTTCACTGGTAAATATATGTATGTATATATCTACCGCTGAAAATATATTTCGATATGATTTGACCGAAATGGTATTTTAAAAAATATTTTTGGGCATTTGCCTTTTGAATTTTGCCAGAAAATGCATGAAATACTATGAATCGTAATGAAATTGAAATATTAAAAAAATGACCACTGACTGGCCTACTTTCCCCCCCCCCTCTCTTGGCAGGCCTGAATACATCTATTTATATTACAAATGCTTTGTAGAATAAAAATTATATGTAGTGGCACATACTTAAATGAGAATGGATTTCTCACGTTAGTAGAGCGTCGTCGAGCGCTGACGTACTGACCGAATAAGTGATGCAATCGCAACTCTAAGGTGCTCTACAGTCCCTCAGAAACATAAATATGCGTTTCACTGATTATACGTTATGTCAAGAATACAAGACATTTAAATAGCTAGTTTTTTTTTGATATATTTTGAATCAATGGAGTCATATTTGAGTATGATACGAATGCTTCGTTCACAACGCGAGTCGGCAATAAATTATTAAAGTGACACGCACTTTGCATAAGGCATTATCGCAAACTTTTGCGACGTGCATACTAAATCTCCATCATAAACATATCTGGTTAAAACACTTCCGCTTAAAATAAAACGGAATTCTACCGAGCGAGGAGATCTGGAAAATATAATAATGTGATACTTGGCAATGCTGAAAGGCAGACAATTGTCGATCGATTTCAGTTTTTTTTTGTACAGACAGCGAAAATTGGGGGAATGGCATTTTAAAATTTTACGCAATATTGAAAACTTATGATATCGATTAAAGAAAGTATTCAGATTGCTTTAAAATCAAAACCTTAAATATTATATTGAGCCTCAAAGTTTTCTTTAAATAAATACAAATTATTATATTTCTTCTAAGCATATATTAACTTGGAAGAATATTGTCATAACATAAAATTAATAAAATCAGGAAATGTATTTCAGCACATGATGAATAATATTAGCAAACATGACATTTGACATGGCTTTGCGAAGTTGAAAATGGGACGTTTTTCTGGTACGGATTTGGTTTCTGATTTTATTTTGTAAGGTTGTGAAATCAATCTTGCTGCTCCTCTAAAGCGAATTTTTTACCTGATTCTTAACGTTATCATTTCTTGGTCTTTATAAATGCACAAAAGTCGTCCCTATACATAAAACAGGTGACAAATTGTGCATCAAGAACTATAGATCAGTCGCAGTGTTGTCAGATCCTAATAATTATTCGAAATAATTATCCATAATTACGCCTTAAATCACTTTCGGCAAGTTTTGTTGGACCAACAGCATGGTTTTCTTCTCGCTTGTTCCACAGTGATAAAATCTCTTGATGCGGATTACAAGTATTATCATATATACTGATTTTGATAAAGCATTCGACAAAGTTTTTCCGGTAGCTCAGATGATTTTACTCGATTATTCCCGAGCTATTTAAGCGGACGCAGATAGTTCATAACTAATAATATTTCACTAAGGGTGCAACCAGAGTTTTATGTTCTTTTCGTTATTCATTAATAACACAAATACGGCAGTTACAAATCTGGTTTAAAATGATCCGTTGCAGACTCTCTTTTTCTACATAGTGATTTAGATATGCATATGGACTTCCGTTAACAATCTGCCCTTCAGTGTTAGAAAATACCTAATTATGACATTTTTCCGATATCATTCGCAATCAGAATATTCCTACGATCTCAATGGGAATGTTTTGTCTAGAAAAACTTATATTTTTGTTCCTTCTAAACGTAAACAACGTCTGTGAAAAATCTTGTAAGCTGCTCGGTTTTTATAATGTGGTATCAGGTTTTACAATGTAGAATCTTCGAGTGATCAAATACTGCCTCTTAATCTAAAAGTTCAGAAAAACCTATTGAATATCTTTATATAAAAATATTTGTTTATTTTCCGTCCTTGTATTCGCTGAATTCCCCCAGAAAATTGTAGGTCCCTAAACGTGTCTATAATTATTGAAGAGTGCTGTTGACAATCCAACTATTTTGGGTTCCGAAACGTCTTCGAGATTCACGATCGCGTCCTCTTCTGTTGCCCGTTAGACCCATTACTACGACTGTCGCTATCCAGCTCCTTAATACGTTGGCGTTGCACATTCATATTTTTAAGGTTAATTATGAAGAGCTGGTTCCGTTCATTCCCCACTAATATATTACACATACAATGTATAATATTATTTTTGACCATTGTAAAGATGGTTTTAATTTTTATGCTATATTGGAGACATTGTTTAAACCTTATTT
This sequence comes from Plectrocnemia conspersa, assembly GCF_051122295.1. NCBI lineage: Eukaryota > Metazoa > Arthropoda > Insecta > Trichoptera > Polycentropodidae > Plectrocnemia > Plectrocnemia conspersa. The sequence goes on from NW_028277176.1 coordinate 15,661,098, forward strand.
AAATGTGTATTGTGTATTTATATATGCAAATATATTTTTATACTAATATACTAAAACTATTGTTATACAAATTGTAATATTATTTAGTAATTTTATTATCCCTCACTTCTTGCGCTAATACGCTCAATTCAGTTGCAATGAATTATAATCTGTCAACTAACGTTTTAGATGGAAGATATTCACAGTAAATATCTGCTCTTATTTATACTTTTTTTTATAAAAAAATATTTTCAATCTGGCCTTTCACTTCACATTCAACTCTCAGTGGAGCTTCTCTAAATCATTAGAATTTTTTGTCTACTGATTATTACTCATTCTACGTGTGACCAGTTATGAGATCGAATCTGAATCATTTTTATATTTTGAGTTACTTCTGCGATATTAAAGACACAAATAAAACATGGCAACAAAGAGTCAGATTTATATTTTAGTTATTAAGCATATTATTAATTATAAATTGTGATTATTAAGAATAAGTTAAAACAGTACATTTTGATAATTGTATGAAATGATTTAGTGTTTAATTTATATTTTTAATTGACATACTTTATGAGTCAATGCTCTCAACTCGTGGTGTAACTTTGCCCTAGTAAATATTGTGAATAAAAGAAAACTTAAAAATTCATATAAATTCATTTCTGTAAATAGAAAATAAAATAAAAGCGTTAAATAATATCCATGCCATTGAATTCAATATACGCACGACTTTGAAGTGGGCTTTCATAATAAAAAATATTATTTGTATTAATTTAGATTTGTCAACTCAAGACGTGAATAAAGTAACTACCTCAATAGGTGTATAAATACATTTGCTCTTTATAGACTTCACAGTCAAGTAACGTTATATTTTTTAAAGTACAGCCTTTCAATATTTGTTTGATTTGTATTGTCAATTGATATGTACTTCAAGATACTTATATTTAATTTAAACTTATTGAGTTGAACGAGAAGTGATGCAATCCAACTTCGTTAGACCGATTGCCATTCATAAACAAGAAATTTGTATAGTAGCTATTTATAGTTATGGAGGGTGTGTTTAATTGAAATAAACACGTAATAATAGTAATACTATTTTTCTTCTCGTTTTAGCGATTATGATTGAAATAAATGTTTGATATTTATAAAAATTTGTTTTGACATACTATTTTTGTGTATTTCGTCTCGTGCGTCATAAGATGATTGCTCAGAAAATGTTATTATTAGGTGTTATTACGTTTGAATTATCAAAACGTTTTTTTCTCAAAATATGTACAAAATGTGACAAAAATAAATATGAATGTTTGTTGAAGTACATACTTTTTTTGCTTAGTTGGATTTTTTTCATATTCAATCCGAGTATACTCGCCAAATTCGGAGGAGCTACAAGTGCTTCTTCGGACATTGTTAGTGTTGAGTGTGCAAAAAGAGTCCTTGACATGGATTCATGTCTGACTTGCGAAATGATCGTTAATAAAAAAAAAACACATACAGAACTTGGTTGATTTATTATATTATATTATAATAAAACAGTAAAACAAAATTATTTAAATTAAGAACAAGCATGACAAATTAATTTTGCACTTTAGGTCACATAAGTTATTTTGTATTATCGTGAGAGACGTAAGCCAATAACAATAAATAAATATATATATATATATATATACATAAATTCATGATATTTGTAGCCACATCTCTACATGAAATATGAAAAATCGTTAGTTGTAGTCATAAATTATAAAATATGTGTCACTGATTTACGGACTCTGATGTCAGTTTGGTGTCTCACTACTTACTTAGTATTTGTTGATTGTGTTTTAGTAACGAATTGGACTGTTACAACGAAAGATTCACAGTAAATAAATTACACCATTAATATTGTCTTTTTCTTATATTTTTTTTATCTTTTTACAAAAAAAAAAATGTAAATATCCTACCATTGTTCATTATATAAATATTCGGCATAAAAATCATATTGATGTGTTGACTACGCTTTAAACTTTGATATATTCATAAATTAACTGAAAATGATCAGCTATTTAGGAGATATTGTATGTTCGAATCGCTTAATGTGTAGTTTTAAAATAACAATAACAAAGTTCTATATATAATATTGCTATTCAAATTAATAACATAATTGATTATATTAATATATATTATTATTATAATCGCAATAAAATAAACTATTTATGTTTTTTTAACATACATAATAAAGCTAAAGTGTACGCTAGTTATCGCAAATTTATGCGGTTATTTTGATTAGATAACGCAATAATTTATGCGTACGCTGCATTGTTATCTAATAGTATAAACTACATAAACGAAAATAAGTCCGTAACCAACGATGACCTTTAACGTGTTTATATTTACATACTTAAAATTTTGACGTGATTTTAATTTTGCTCTTTGGCACGCGTTTTTTGATGATTTATAATTTTGTTTATATATAAAATTTTGCACGTTTGCCAAAAAAATCCAGTTATTTTAAATGCGCCGTACTTTTTTATGTCTATAATATTATACAATTTGGGATTATTATGAAAGTATTTACATTCATAATAATCCCAAAGTGTTGTAAGATCAGAATTTAAAATATATTTATAATATTACTAGCAACTTAACGTTAAAACCATCACGATTTTATTGCTTATGACGTAATTTTTTTACTTCTGAGAAGTGATAATTGTTTTTTGTGGCTTCCTATTGAGCAATATTCAGTTTGAATACACCTATATCAAAAGTCCGCAGTAATATCGATAAGGATAGCTTTTATATTTTTAAAACAATTTAATATCGAAGTGCAGACAAACTACAGTGCGATATGCGAGATGTGACGTCTGTCTGTATTTCTTCCGCTTATTTTCCTCTGAGAGATGAGTTGGCTTAGTTTGTATTTTGGAGTCAAAAAATATAATTATTTTTAGAACTTTCATTTGGGTAGGTTGGAGTTTAAAAAGCAAACGGACGTTTCGCAACTGTCAAATTTAGTATCATAGACATTTTAGAGCAGCATATAATTTCACCAGTTAAAATATATTTTCGTTAGTAGAAATACATATCTACTGATGAAAATGTATTTGGACTTCACTAGTGAAAATATAACTTTACTGAAAAATACACAATAATCATAGCACTTGCCAGATAAATAATATACAGATGTATGTATATATCTACTGCTGAAAATATATTTCGATATGATTTCATTGAAATGATATTTTAAAAATATTTTTGGGATAGATTTAAGACCGTTTTTTTCGATTTTCTTTGAGGGTTAAACCAGATGCCAGATGCCATATTTTCACTAGTAAATATATATATTATATCTTATATATCTAATTAAAAATACGGTAACATCCAATTAACATTATGGTAAAATATCATTCGTAATTTGATTTGAAACAGGATTATTTTATCTCGAAAGGGACTATTTTTACGCAACTCCAGGTCAGTTCAGTTGTATCTTCAGTCGTGTAACAACCTCAAATTAATAATTAATTAACAATATTACACGTAATATATATTTTAACAATTAAATAATGTAAGAATATGATGAAAGAAGTTTCTTTTTAAGTTTATTACGTACATTTTAAAGCTATGATAAATGCACACGTTCAAGTAGGCTAAAGATAACTTAAATGTGGACCAATGGAACGTTATAAGACATCTCCATAAACCAAGGATGTGCCATAGCTTGGGTGCCGCATAATTTGTCCAGAATAATTCAATAGATAAGCTGAATATTTGCGGTTCGCTGCTCATCATATAATTCAGGACTCATTCTTGGATTGCATTGTAACAAACAGGTTGCTTATTTATTTATTGTACATTTTTTCTTGTTACATGACAGGGATCAGCCCAATGCGTTACAATTAGGTAAACACAATCAACAACTACTAAGTAAGTAGTGAGTCACCAGACTGAACTCAAAGTTTGTAAATCAATTACATCTAGTTTATTAATTATAAAATATTAATAGAGCCTACGATCAATATATGTCACTATTCGATCGATTTAATTTGAATTATTCATTACGATATTCATCAGGGAGATTAGGAAAATCTAGGAAAAGCTAATCTGTGATGATCGATCGTTATTAAGATTATATAATAATCACTAATTGTGATCTTCTGGACACGCTAGAAATTACAAAATACTAAAATCCAGGTCTTTAAGGTATTAGTCACCGACTTAAACCTTTATTAGTCTATCGTGCTGGTTAATATTAATTTGTTTCCTATGTAATATGATGCTTTGAATTAAAATATTTAAATCGTATATTATCTAAAATTCATATGTAAATTTAATATGTATAAAATTATACATCGCGAATCTTCAATTATGTTTGTTTTGATACACGTATTGAGTCATATCGCTTTAATATCGCGAAAGTTTATCACCATTGCTTGACTTTCTTCCAACATTCCGATTTGCCACATATTTCGCATGTTTACAAACAAAACTCACAGAGCAGTTAAAAAAAACCTACACAAGTTCATTCTAGGTCGATCGCCACTGACTAGTGTTGTCGACGCCGATTCATATCTAGTTCGTTCTAGACCTCGAAAAATTAAAAAGAGTCAATTAACCATTTGATCTCATACAGTCGGTTGATTTTAATCAAAGCCAAGGACGCCCAAAGCCGAAGAGTTAACTCAATTGTGTCTAATCGATTGTAAAACATACCATTACTTTCCATTTGAGTATGTATGTTAATCATACATTTGGTTGACATGATGCTATGTTGTATGACACGTTATAAATATAAGTATGTTAGTTACATACACATTTAAGTTTATACGTTTAAAAGATAAATGATAAGGGTTTTCAACTTTAATTAAGCTTAATCCGCTCTGAGAGTTCTGTAATCATCAATCAACGCCGATCTAGATTCGGTGATGAAGCGATGTTCATTAGTTAAAATGTCTGTACAAAATAAAATATTTAACCCCTTCACAGATCAGACGATGTATTGAAATAAATATTAAACTACAACATTTTTTTGTTAGTAAAAATGCTACAAAAATTATTTTTAAATATTATTTAAATTATATTTTACGGCTTCAATTGCTTTTAGTATTTTGAAGCCATTGATGTTTTAGAATAGCATAGCTTTTTATATATTATTTATAATTCATTATTTCAAAACAATTAATTTATACACATTTATATAATTTCAACCTAAGGTTTACGAATCAATTAATTTGTATCGTACAAATTTGCTTACTTTTGAGTAAAATTAGAAAAAATAGCATATGTGAATAAAATCATAATCAAATATGCATATAATAATATAATTGTATAAATATGAAATAAACATAAATGTATTGGGAAAATAAGTACCTGATTAAAATATTATGGTTTATTAAAATATATATTATTTACTGTCTGGTTAAATATCAATCTTCTTGTTTATTGTATGTATTGTATTAAATTAATATTTATTACTAAACTCAGGAAGTATCATGGAAATACTTGCGTGTGTGTGAGTCACAGGGTGTTTGATGAATGTTTTACATTTTGTTATTTATTTATTTTCTAATATTATTTTTTTGTAGCATTTATTTTTAAATAATAAATGTAACAGATCGTATTTATGTCAGATTTTCAATGGACTGTTTTTTTTGCAATTATGTTCAAATCATTTTTTATACCTGGATAGGGATGGTTTATTGACATGGGGCTGGCGGAAGGGATTTTTTTTGTCTTACTTGTCGCATTGTGATAGTTTTACTAAACTAATATCAATGGTTCTTCCATGGATCTTTAAAATTTGTAAACTTGGTATGTATATGGTGAATTTAAAATTTAAAATTTTATTAAATTATATTAAATACTTCAGAAATTATGACGATTTTAAAATGTATTAAATACGTGAATGACATATATAATTAATACAAAAATTGCAGACAAAATAATCTATCCATCAAAGGAATCTTCTGAACTAGAGTCCGAATCTTCGTTTACACTAAACATTCATATTATTCATAATATCATCCATGGCAATATCGTTGATTTCATATTTTTTTTCATTTTTTATTGCATTTCGGCAGACATTACTCCATTCGTTGGCAGTTATGATATTTATTTTTTCTTCCACTAGTTTTTTTACTGAATCTATTGTCATTTTATCAATAATTACCGATTTGCTAGTATCGTCCATCTTTTTAAAATATGTATATACGTTTAAAGCCATTTCTTTAGTTTGTCCCGATAATGCTCTTCCTTGCCCTAATTTGCTGTATTCCGACATCTCAATACTTGATAAACACCGTGTACTCAACAGACGACAGCTTCGCTCTGTGCCAATTGCCTACTGACTCACACCCATTCTACCTAACACCAACAGGCGCGTATGGTGAGATGTATTCCCTTTCGCTCGCTCGCGTGCTAAGTGACGAGAGTGTGTGAGCGATAAGGGGATACGGTCCGAATGCCCTATCTCTCACTCACTCTAGTCACTTAACACGCGAGCGAGCGATAGGGAAAGTATTTCGCCGCTACCGCTTGATCCTAAACCATCCCTATGTTATCGCCGTCCACTAAAAAGTCTTTACGTCAAAAAATATTTTACAGGGTCCAATCAGTGCAGATTAGTATACATATTTACTCACACTATTGCAATAGGACAAGTTCCATGCCTAGAGCTATACATGTTCTTTACGTATTATTTATCTTTCTTCCATTCGAAATATTTTTTGAGACTATTTTTATTAACCTAAAGGTGAGTCATTCTAAATTTGGCAGTACATCCCCACGCACATGCTTTATATGTAAAGCACGAGGCAGAATACATTGGAATCTGTATAAGAAAACAATTATTGGAATTACTTTATATAACATTGAAAAGCAAGGCCTTCTATTATTATACCAAGCTATTTTCTATTTTTCTTACGTTGTATGTTCATATGATTAATAGCTAGAATAATAACTGAATTGGTTTATACTATGTTAAGAAGTAAATGCATATTGAATTACTTTGCTACTGTGCAAGTGTTTTTTTTTAAATCAGAGATTTGTCCAATTGCCATTATGGTAAAATATAATTGCGATAATTTGTATCTTGTTTTAAAACCGGTTTTTTTATCCCAAGTTTGGTTTCGTTGTAACAATCCCAAATTAAAAATTAATTTGCAACATTTAAAAATAAATTAGTGCAATTACAGTGACTAAAAAATATATGTATATATGTTTAGTATATGATGAAGGTATTGTTTTTGTTTTAACAAGCTTCGTTCTTGGAATATGATCACGCACCCCATTAAGTTTATGACATACATTTCAAGATCAGAGTGGATCCAAACCTTCTACTGAACTTAAATGTTGCCCAATCTAACGTTATAAGACATCTCCATAAACTGAAATTGGTGCATGTGTGTCGCATGACTTAAAAAATAGCCTGAATATTTGGGGTTCCTTGTTCTCACCGTACAATTCGAGACAGACAGTAACAGGCAGTTCTTTTCTGTAATATGACAGACGTTAGCCCAATGCGTTACAATGGGATAAACACAATTAACAACTAAATAGATAGTAAGTCACCAGATTAAAATCAGTCTGTAACTTAAGTGACGTTCATTTTAAATTTTATAAATAACTATGCACGACCTAGTTCGATTTATTTCGAATTATTCATTATGATATTTATTAGTGAGCTTATAAAAATCTAGGAAAACATAATCTGTGATGATCGATCGTAATTATAATTATTTAATAATCACTAATTCTTATTTCGCAGATAAATTTAGTAACCAATTAATTCGTGCTGGTGCTTTATATATGTTACACAAAAACATTTATGATAGTATCTATGAGCTGAAGAGCTTATTATTAGATATTTTTACGAATTAGCTCGATTTTAAATTATCATTATATTCACATGCGTGATTAGTAAACGCTATATATTAATCACTAATTTTGATCTCCCAGATACAATAGAAGTTAAAAAACACAATGTATCATATGTGATTTAACACACATTTTCGAAGCAATGGGCAACCCTTGAAATAGTACCCCTTTCCTTCCTGCACTTTCATGTTGTGGGATATCAAAGATGTAATGGGTACAAACTTTTGAAATCCAATACAATAAATTCCGATTATTTGTACCTGGCATTCTTTGAAGAACGGCCGCATTAGAAAGAGCATAATTTACACAACGATAATGACATGTGATTAATATGAAATGAGAAGTTTTACAAAATCAACCATACTTCTAACATAAAATTATCTTAACACTTAGCCAATTGGTGGTTTTTTCGCCACCAAGTGCTTAAAAACGGATAGTTTAGCTAGTATTTCGTGCTATGAAAAAATATATTGATAGCTTTTAAATTAAAAGAAATAATAATAAAAAAAATTAGATGTAGATTCTACCCGTCTCGTGGATTACCATCAGCGAACGTAACGAGTAGAAACTAGCTGACCCGTCGGTTAAGTGTTAATGGTAAAAAATTAAATCCGCGGAGAAGAAATAACTAGATAGGATTTTTATATGGATGGACTAATATGTGAGAGAATGTTATTTATGATAATGGAAATTATATATTATACTTAATTCAATACACAATGTCACTTTTAAAATACTATCGTTTTCAAAGCATATATATGATACATAGAGTTATTAAACTGTGCAGTTCTTTATATGATTTTTTCTTTGCAAAGTTTAGTCATTTAGTACGTGATAAAATATCATTGATTTAGAATCTATTTTTGAATTTCAATCTCACAAATAGCTCTTTACATTGTAAACTTCAAAATGCAACATACACTTGGGTTAATCGCTTTTTTACGATACTTTTCAGAGTTTTCATTTTATGACCTATGGAGAATTTACACGCGCACAGCCTTTCAAGTTTTTTTTATTTATTTTTAACCCAGCGACGGGTCGTTAACGGGTTATATTTTTGTTCGATTCGTGATTCGTGCACATACTGTATGAATTGCAATTTTATTTTCCACACCATCTTCGGTGGGCGTTAAGCGTACATTTATGTACGTCTCGCGCTTAAATTTAGACGCGTGTGCAAATTCTTACTTTCTAATCTGATAAATCTGAACGATAAATATGAATCCCGTTAGTTTCGTTAAATATTTTTCGGATCATACCCCGCCAAACTACCGAGGAGAACCAATTCGGCAGGCGATTAATTCGGATCAGAATATTTCCCCAAAAGTGGAAATTTGCTGGCATTCGAACCTGTGACCTTCTGCGTTATTGTGCTATAAAACGTCGATGAAGTCGTAGCTATTTGCCAAGTGTCTCGTGGTTTATTGCATTTTCCGCCATTAACCCTGAGTCTATTTTTCATATATTTGTTATATGAGTTATTATGTAAGGGGGGTAATTAGATATCATAATGTAACATTTCCCCTTATTAATTTTTTATAAAGCGTGTATTCATATCTACAATAAAAAAATAGATATTAAAATCACATTTTAATTTTAATTGAATTAAATTGTAGATATATAATTTTGTATCAGTATTTTGGAGCAAAAATATTTAATTTGTAGCCGTTCCAGGTTGACACATTCAATATTTTAACAAATTCATATACATTTGGCTAGTATGTAATTATTTAACGGGTCCACAGTTATAATGGAATGGCAATAAATAGCATTGAAATAGTCGGACTTTTCATTTGAACGTTATTATCAGTTTCATACTAGTGGCTGCTTTCTAATTCATATAATAAAGATTTATTAAAGTTGAATTAAGCATAAAAAAATTGATAAAATGCAGTTTTTAATAATCTCTTATGAAATATAATCATCTTTCTCTTTTCATACAAGAGGTCATTGTACGAAACGAGATAAGAGAAAGAACTTTCCGAACGACAATTTTAACTCGTGCACAATATTGCTCTTATTGCGTCAAAATTCAACGCATAATGCATTGGGTTTGCGCCTGTCACGTTACAACGGAAGATTTAATAAATAAAAAAAATAAAAAAATATAATATACAATGCTAAACAACAAAACTCATTTAAGAGCTCGATTTTACCGAAATTTATTAACTGTTCCATCAGTACTTCTTGATGTAATTTTTGGAAAATTTCTGGAATTTTAATTAATAATTCATTATTTTGAACACTATAATTCATTCAAAAATATGTTTCAAAAGTTCTATTTGTACGAAATATATTAACTGTTTCATCAGAACTTCTTGTGTCATTTTTGGAAAAGTTCAGGAATTTTAATTAATAAATAAATCTTGGTCGACATTTCCAAATCAGTCACAAAATTAAACAAATTGCCTTTTTCAATCTATTTTTACAAAAGTTTAATTAATTAATTATAATAATGCTAATTAGCAGGTTTAAAACATAGAAGAATTGCCTCCATGAGTTAATACAAAATTACACATAATTTTTTTCCCTTCAAAATAACAACGAATTTTCGAAAAGTATTTAAAATACTAAAATATTTTTTTATAATATGTTATACCTTGAAATAGTTTGGAGCTCAGGAACGTGTTTCTTGACTCCCGAACCGAAGTTACAACTGAAGTCGGACTTCGAGTAAGCGACCTCACTGTCGCAAATTTCATATGTCGCCCGGACGGCGGCTTCTGTCACGTACAGCCGGCATATTTACGCGCGATCGAAAAATGAGCCAAATAATAGCAATTTTTAAATTGTCATATTATTAAAATTACGCTACTGATAATTATAAAAGTTTGTGTGGGCACTCACCAGTACAATATCAGTGAAAACTTTTCGGTCGTAAATATTCAATTTACGCAAAATCTTTGTCGGCCTTTGAAAATACCATAAGGCATAAAAATGATACTTCAGAATACGAACACCACATCTGTGACTATCCTAGAATTTGTCGACATCGATTCTAAATAAGAATTCGTTATGGTGTGACATTAATATAAACCGAGGATATTCGAAACGATTTTTTTTAACAAAATCAAGTACCACTAATAATTTTTTAATTATTTAATTTTATATGAAAAAAATATAATAATGATATTTGTTAGAAGAATATACTATCAAAAATATAATTAATCATTCGTTCGATATAATGATATTTGTTAGAAGAATATACTATCAAAAATATAATTAATCCCTTTTGGTGCCCTAAAATATTCAAAGATGTCAGTAAGAGTCTGTTGAAGTCCCCGATAAGAATGTGGTATTATAACTTGACCACGTGACCACGATGCAGCGCTCGACATGCGTGTTAACCATAGGACGCCTACGCGCATACTGAAATTGAACCGAGTTACTCGTTCTATCTGAGTTTGCGAAAAACCATATCATTATATCGCTCACTCTCCTCAGTTAACACACGAGAGAGCGAAAGGGGAAGTATCTCACCGCTCGCGCTCGAAAGAGCAGCTCCGACTTCGGTCCGTTTGCCGACAATGTTCGGAAGCGCTCGAAGCTGGCCAAGTCGACTGAATTACCCCCACTTTACTTCCGACAACTTCTGAGAGATTTTAGAACGGGCAGAATCGAACTCGAACGAAGTAACCCACTGTATTCTCCGTCCTTGGCCAACCTTGGCCAACTTCCAGAGAGTGTAGTGCAGGCATAACAGTTTTAATATTATACGCAATTATTCTATCCTACATATACATTTTCAATTACAAAAAATGTTTTGAAACATTTCGAAATTAATAAATGCAGATAAAAGTTTTTCGCAATGATTCATAGAACCATCGACAAACTACTGTTTGACTATTTATTACTTTTCGACATTGTTAATATATTTAATCTATTGTTGAACACCTACTAAATTAATCCTTTCCTTATAATTATCATTATAACCATTTGTTTGCCAAGCCTATCGGTACTATTATCTAAATACAGTGGAGTGACTTAACTTTTTTCGAGAAACGAGCAATATTTTTTAAAATTGACTCAACATACGAGCAAAAAAACGTATTGCTTAACTTAAAAATAAACTTTATCATTAACTTAAGTACTACGTATTTACCATTTTAATTGTCATTAATCCATTTATTTTTTTCTATTGAAATAGATTAATGGCATTTCCATAGAGAACATTGATTTTACATACGAGCTCTTTCACGGAACGAATTAAACTCGTAAGTTAAGGTACCACTGTATGTACTATATATGTTTGGGAAAAATGTTATTTTCTCCTAAAGCAAATAGTTCATTAAAAACAAATCCAATCCTTTCTTTAATAATTACGTTGTAGCTAATAATTCTTGCTAAACTAGCAAAAGTCAATCAATCGGATTTTGGCAAACATAAGGTTAAATTCATGTTACTGTTTTGCCAGATGATGCATGTTTAGTTATTGCTATACACAAGCAATACATTTCAGCAGCAGTTTCTTCTCTCACACCGAATAAACGAATACTTTCCGAGGTTAAATATATTGATTGAATGGAAAAAAAACGTTTCTATTTTTACTAACCTTGTTTATTTTACTTTATAAATAACCCTTATATTTCAACTTAGTCATTGGGATAGAACGTTACATGGCAATCAAATAAATTTGATGTGAAATGATTGATAACAGCAACCAAGAAATAACCAATAACACGATTATCTCTGAACGGGATGGCGTGGTGGCGGATAATGTCATTTCCGTATCATTTCCGCTAACATATGACGAGAAACGTGACTTTCTGAAATTGGAATTTTTATACATGTTAAAACGATAAAGTAGAATGTTTGGTTGCTTAAAAATTTAACCACCATTTACTATTCATGTTGAGAATCCCCGCTCTATATATATGTCATTCTTTTATTTACGAGTAGGTACCAAGACTAGACCAAATTGTTGTCTGTGAATCGGTGACATTCATTTTATTACTTGTAATTTATTTCAGCAGTTCGGCTCGTCTTTTTATTGATCGCATAATTTTTATTATTTGTAAATAAACATTGTTGCGAGAATCGAACCCAAGGCTATGAATTATCTGTTTAACACCTTACAAACTACATCATTCTGGCCGATATAAAATAATTTTACATATCATAGAAGTGCTGTCAAAACACCGTGGTTTAAGCGCGAGCCGAAAACTATATTACGTGTCTTGAGCGCAAGCTGAGACCAAATTACGTGTCTTGAGGGCAAGCTGGAGATTATCTTGCGGCGCGACAGCCTTGTGACGCGACGTGACGTGACGTCCGACCTCATACCGGTTCGGAAACGGTATAGTTTTCATGCTCCGTTACCACGGCCAAGGTAAATGCGTTTGTTTTCGTGGTGGTGGATGCGGAAAACGCGTGTTACAGCACGTACACTATTCGGTGCATTCAATGACCATGTGAACATGCAAGAAAATATTCTTCAAGACCACCTGTTCATTGTGTTCATAAGGAGTGTTTATAGCAAGTCATAGAGATAGTGTTACACGATGTCTGCACGATATACATATTTGTTGATCACAATTTAGTATTATTTTCACTTTTGCGTCATTGAGTCCCTGGTCATTTCAAATTTTAAGTAAAACTCCTACCTGACCTCTAGTGTATCGTTATTTATTCTCAAAATCTCTGTCATATTGGAGGGAGGAGCTCCACTGCTTATTTGTGCTCATCTGCTTTCTCCAACCAATTTTTTTTTGGATATTGATTGAATTTATAAATGACTGCTACTATTAAATATGTTAAAAACGATTTTTTTAATTTTTGTCTAATTCACAGAATTCAATTTCCTATGCTAAGTGATAGATCTGATTATATTCAGGGTCCGCAAATTGCTCTAATTCTGAACAATCGTTACCTTGCATGTAATAAAACGAGGTTTAAGTAGGAAGTACACTGTAGAAAGGCAAATTGTTTCCTCGTAATATTTCCAATGATTGCTTTAAAATATATATTTATATAAATATGGATTTGAATAAAAATTAATTTACTTTAAATCTTTTTTTTTTAAATACATAATTATGTAACTGCTAATGTTTATTATATTTTTTATTAGTTATAAATTATTATTATTAAATTTACAACAATTCTTGTAAGTATTTATAGATATGCGCTTGTATAATTCAGTTGTTTTCGAATATCGGGTTGAACTCTGGATTTCGGACCTGACCAGCACGTGAAGTGGGAAGCGGCTGTTTTCTCGGTCCCTTAAGTCTTGATTGATGCTCGGTGTAGCTCCGTTATTCGGATGAACTCTTGTGTGTCCTGACGGGACTTATTTAGAATTTTTATTGAACGTTGACGAAAGTGTATTCTGAATGGAAGTCAAAATGGAGGAAGTTATTTTGCTCTACCTATTCTCGACGCTTGGTTCAATTGAGCCGATTTGGGAGTGAAATTATTTACTGGTGTCATTTTATTTTATTATTTTTGTATTAAAAATTTGATTATCTTATTTGACTTGAAAATTGGAAGATTGAATAAAATATGTACTATATAAAATAGTATATTAGACAAAAATAATTTATTGACATAAAAATATTTAAAACAAGAACATTTTAAATATTTCATTCTATACTGGGAGGGCTGCAACCCTGCAGATCATATGGACGAACCGCCACTGCTTGATAGGTTTATGTAATGAGGCACTTGTCGTTTCGGGTAGCGCATTTTACTGACTTGTCCTCACTTGTCAATGTAATATTGCATTCTTTTGTATTTGCCTGACTGGCCTTCGTTTACATTCCATTTGAAAGATGCATGTACCAAATGCGTTCAAATTTTCCGATCGTCACGTACGTCGGCGTGACGAATACACTCGTCCGAGACTAGGCAATATTGCAATAGGTTACTTGTAATCCCGAGTGGCACATTCCACCGGCTTTTATTTATAATTTATTTATTAATTGTAATATTTTGTATGTCCAGTGTATGTAAAAAATAATAAAATATTTAAATTTATATAGATATGGTTAATCTCTATAAATTGTATTTGGAAGAAAATAGAAGGAAATTGTCAATCCTCACTTCATCGGCTTCTTGACCAATCATGGGTAACTTACGTGGCACCGAAATATTTATTTAAAATCTTTTCTAATATCTTATAAGACACACAAGCACAGATATGTCCGACGGACAACATAACAGATCTGTCGCCACACACGCACAAACTGTTTGAACTCGGACGTCGGTCTTTTTTACGCGTCCATTTAAAACGGTTGTCTGATGTATTTTTCAAAAGAGCAAAAACTTGTCATAAAGTAATAAAACATTATCACTAAAATCTTATTTTAGACGTTTACCGATCTCGAAAACTTTGGCGCAAATTAATAGAGGCGAGCGGAAATGGCCCGTGTCATGAAATTACTTTAGCGACAAATTTTAACAAAAAATACTGCTAACCATCGGTTGCGGGTGCTCGGATCTGCCTGTCCTTGTCCGATCCGTTCGTTTTAAGCACGGACAGCGGACAGAAGACGGACAGACAAATCTTTGTTTTTTCTCACCACACACGATCGGATTTATCCGCCAGGCACCCGCGTTGGACAGATCCGTCGGATGTGCTCACGATACTAAATTTAATCATTAGGCCATATTTATATTTTCTAGCGCCCCAACTTTTCAATATTTACGGATAACAGACAGGCTTCAAAGATGTATATATGCTTAGATACTAGTATAAAGTACCTCTACAATATTCATTCATTCATCTGTATGAGATTCATAATCATGCGTTCCGATAAAATACATTTGAGTAATCAATCATTCTTGTATAAAAGGCATAATAGAAAAGCCCCGCGAAATCCATTTCCTATTGTAACGTAATTGTTACTGTTACAAAGTTGCCTTATACGACTTATCACGATTGATGTTGCCCTAAGGAAAAAAGTATTTTTCTTAAGTTTAGTTAATTTACTGGTTATGTTCTTAAGCATCTAATGTAAATGTGAATTGTATTTGATATTAATTTTCAGTCAATAATAACTATAAAATTTCCTTCCAAAAATTCACACTATGATATAAAAGTAATAATAATTGAGAATGTTGCATTTATATCCTTATATTCCGACATATGTGTATGACTTGCATGTGCATTGTTGCTTTGGTCACAAGGGTTATACATCACATTAAATGATACGAGTACAAGGTCGCGCGATATGCTTGCGGCCCATTGTGCTCTGATCAAACTTGTTCTGTGATGTGACATTTTTGACCTCAGACGATGTAAAATTAGAAGCAATATGCTAAAAAGGGAAGTTTTCCTATCTAGGCTCACGAGCCTAGACACCGAGATCTATTTGACGTATCGTAAATATTTATTCGTTCAATTGGATGATGAAGCTGGATAAATTGGAACCGTGTGATGTTATTCGCGTTCATGGTCCATCAGTAATTTTATTGTTTAGCGTGTGTGCGAATTTTATTTAAGCTATTTCGAGTCAGGGTACAGTACACAGTTCAATTAAACAATGAATGATATACCTTAGTAACGGTGCGTGTATATAAGCTGTGCAATTGCCCCTTACTTTATTCATTACGGTCCGTTCACGCGTTTTCGCGTGATAGCGAAACTTTGTGGAGGTTCGCGGATTAATACTAATGTAACTTAATACAGAACGTAATAAAGATTTTAACTTTTATTATAATAGCATGAAAAAATGTCAACATACAAATTATACGTTTGAAATTACACGAAAATAGCGGATCGTGTGTGTTAGGTTTCAAAATAAACACTACTAAATATATTTATATTAAATAAACTCACTACATATTTTTTTCTTAAACTCTTGGATTCATGAATTTTAAGAAATAGTTTATTTTTGCATAGTTTTAAACTTAATTTTAATACATGTTGTTTAAATATTGTAAGAGTAAATACCGATGCTTTGATTTATATGAATTTAAACATCTTATTGTTGATAGTTTCTTCGAATATTATCCCTAGATATAATAATATAAATAAGTTCTTACGTTTGTATCTTTTTCATACGTGCGTGTTCATAACTATGTAATCTAATATTATTATAACAACGATTTATGTCACGTAATACTTATATGACAACATTTTTTTATATTTATATAAATAGCATAGCATAACATAAAAAATCGATTACAACAAACTTCCATCTTATCTCCAGAAATGGACACCACAAGCATCTTTCGTTTTAATAATTCGTTCGCTATTTGCGCAGCAGTAATATGTATTATAGATTAACGCTTAACCGCAAATATTGTAAAATAACATTAATGTTTAATATAAAACAGATTGGAAAAAACAGACGTTTCTAAAGTGAAAATATAATGTACACAGGTTTCCTACGTCAGGCAGTTCCAATGTGTACACTGCGGAATAAACATTTATTTAAAGTTTAATTAATAGACACAAATGTTTGCCCGGTGTTTGTACCTTAGTTCTATCAATAAAGAAAGAAAATATGCAATATGGGACAGCACGTGTAAATTAACGAAACGTGAAAAAAAGTCGCACTGAAGTTGTTTACGTTCAAAGTACAAAAAAACGTAATTGGATGATGCAAAAAACTACAAAAATATCTTTAGACCGCATATGCCTTGACCTCAGTTTTTTTAATAAAAAGTTTACTTATTATAAAAACAATACAATATTAGTTTTTTAGCTAAATTTAAGCGTATCACCTGATCTATAAAAAGTTATATAAACGCTTCGCTTGGTAAGCTTCAGATAGCCTTGACTTATGTAAACAAATTGTGTTTGCTGAAATGATAATAAAAATACCGGATACTACTGAAAACATAATATAATATCTCGTGACTGAGTATGTCAGATGTATGATATCATATTATAAAAATAAACAGATGTAATATTTAATACGCAAAAAAATAATTAGTCCAATTCACCAGCCTTTAAACTTGCTATTAATATTATCAATCGGATATAACTATTATTTGATTGTTGACATTGATAGTGTATTTTTTAATACATGATATTCCATGAATAAGGCATTTTTGTTATTTACCTTACGAATTAGATCAATTTTAATTAATCACCATGATATTTAAAAAAGCTAATCTGAGGTGAACGATCAGTATTATAATTAATTATTCGTTAACAATCTGATCTCTTAGACACGTCTAAAAATATTGATTTATACCATTAAAACACACCTTCATTTATTTTTTAACATAGGGACAATGTATCCTAGAAACAAGTTACTGGATTCTAACGCTATAGAAACCTCCCGCTTTTTTTTCGGCACCCAACACACGCATATATTCTGATCTCTCACTAATTATTTAATGAAAATTACCATTAATGTTCATTGATTACTAAATGCATTGAATTCGACCTTCTACTAATTTCTTACTAACCAACGTCACCGTTTCATACTTATGCCCTACATAGATGTCAATGTGCTTATTTTTATATAAAGCAAAGTTATTTAATTATTAATTATCATGTTCAGCAATTTTGATTCGTGTATAATCATTGTATATACGCGACACTCTAATAGCCTAGTCTGCGTCTCGTAATTCAGTATTCTTTGAAGATCTGAATTTAAGACGTCGTAGTTGGATCAGCGCTGACGTGAAGAGGGAAGCAGCTGCTTCCTCGATCTTGTTAGTCTCGGTTGGTGAACTCGAGTTTGGATGAACTCTTGTGTGTCGCAAGTCGGGAATAACTAGCGGAAGTAAATTCCGTGCTTGAGCGAGCGATATTACTTATTAGCTGTGTAAAAATATATTACTTATTATGCGCTTATGATTATGATTAAAAAAATAATAATATATTACAGTTAAATTGTAATAGAAAAAACAATATATGATTGGTCTGACTTGAAGAGGCATTCTCTTGATTCAATGGCGAATTATGCCTTTCTTATTAGAGTATTTGCATAACTGTGAATTAAACAGGTGGAGATTTGGCAACCCTGCATTTGTTATTTCGCATTCATTAGCTGCGCTTGTCAGTAATGCAATACAATAGTATTTATATTTATAAATGCCCCGAATGGTACTTTGGGTTATTTTTAGTTAGTCCCTCAAAACGCACTTGTCGGCATAAAAAATGCATTTCAATTTCAATAAGTGCTTTATACCTGACCAATAATCGCCACACTTAAAATTTACAACACAATTTTGCCAGTTCATTGCCATAAACAAAAACAAGTTGGCGATGGATTTCAGCAGCAGTTTCTACCTTTTTCCTGATTAGAAATTGACACGGTCATTTTAAACACAAAGCTGCTGCCACAAAGGCACGGTAATCTCTGCCGCATCAGGCGACAGAGGTTTAGCAATAATATTTATTTTATTTTTTGAGAACTTATTGCCTATTTTGAGAAAATTTTCTATTACTAAACGCAATCTTTCTGGCTCAAAGTTCTTACCTCAACCGAAATATTCTACGTGAGTCATTGAATTATTTGAGATTCTTTTATATATCAAATCAGTGTCTTGTCAAATCTCGTAAACGAAGAAGTTATGTGAAATTAGAATTTCTTGCATAGTGGTTCCATCCTGCTAAAACCATGTATTAGGATTATTATTGACCGTTGGATGCAAAAAGTTAACAATTTTAGTCCATACTAATAGTAATTAATAATAGCTTAATATTTTCATATTTTTATATACAGTAGACCCCCCAATAACACGGTAAATTGGGAACGTGCTATTGGGGTGCGTGTAGTTGGGGGATTAGAAAATACTCATACAATTTTTTAAATACGTACGTATCGTATGCTGAAATATATCCTTTTGGCTCGCTCACACATACAGTAACCGGCACCCAAATAGCACGTTTCCAATTTACCGTGCTATTGGGGAGTCTACTATATATGTAAAAAAAAATAGATGGTATAAAATGTAAGTTAATAAGAGCTTACAACGCTCTGAATATTATGTAAGAGCCATTTAATAGTAGACAAAAAGATATATTCTATTGTAAGAAATTATAGTTTTGATAAATAAATTAGTTTTTTTGTGAAATTTACATTTTTTTTTAAACAAAAATATAATTATTTTTCAATACACTTAAAATATTACCACTATGACAATTCTGTAAGAATGTCTCATATCTGTCAAAATATATTTATTTTTAATAATATTAAAAAATATGATCAATGGGTCGGTATTAACTTCAAAAGATTTACAATAATAAGAGATATTTATTTGTATGCTGAAGGCAAGGTATTTTTGAATAACGTACAGTTTGCGTCGCATAGTTGGACCAGGTTTGACGCGAAGAGGGAAGCGGGTGCTTCCTCAGTCGATGTTTCGGTGTAGCTCTGCTTGGTGCGAGTTGCGAGTCGAGAGTGGTAGAAATTGATTATGGATGGAATTGAAAATTTAGGTGACAAATATGATGGTTTAATGAGCAGAAATCAGCTATAGAAATAGTATATACGGCATTTAAAAAAACTGCTTTGGACTATTATATGTACATATATTTAATAACTAGGGCAGTGAAGATGTATCAAACAATTAATTTACATATAATTTCACTGGTAAAAATATTGTTATACGTACGTTCAGAACATTTATGTGTCACCCTACTGTTGTTAAAACTCATTTTGACAGTTCAAACACAAATCTAACCTAACCCAACTTGACCTAGTGAAAGTTTGTTTTTGTTTAGGTTAGGTTTGGGTTTTAACATTTTGACAGTCAGGTTGGTGGTGGTCTATAGTTAGTTTTTTAATATTAATTTTAAAGCACATTGGTGAATTATTATTGTTTATGTGTTATTTTGGAAAAATATAAAAAAAATATATCGAAAATAAGCAATATTTTGATTATTAGTTGACGTCATAACTTAATATTTTAATAGCACGAAAATGGTTGTGTCACACCTGTCAAATGACAGTTTAGAGAAGAATATAAGTGAAATAGTACAAATATGTATCTATCGGTGAAAATGCATTCTGATGTGATTTTAATAAATTTTCAGTGAAAATATATTTTCACTGATAATATACATACATTGTAACATAAATATTTTTTAAATTAAAGTGCCCAGTGATTTGTTTTCAAGTCTCGTTAAGTCATTGGACTAATAATATAATAACTCAGGCTCTTGAGCTGTAAAAACATTACGGTTAAAATACTGACAGTATATTTGTATAGTTAAGGTAATAATAGACGTTTTAGAAGCCTATAAAAGCAATAATTTTGACTCTTACTTTATTACTTTTAGAAATAAAAAAATAGTTAAAAAGAAAAATGTTTTAGTTCAGCTAACTTGTATCGTTTATTTTTTAATATAATGTAATATACATATATATTATCAGCTTTCCATCATATATTTCCGCAAAATTGACCTTGTAAATATCTCGGCTAAGTTTTTTAGCCGACCTGATCCCGCCGTCTTGTTTCAAATTGGCTGTTGTCCAAAACTTGGCAAATATTGCTTCTATAGAAGAAAGTATAATACTTACGTTACAATTACATGCTATTTGGAGAGTTTTTTCATAAATACTATGAGGAATTTAACGATGTTTTTTTTATCTTGTTACAGAAAGCTAGGTGCCATGAGGAGGAGCTGTTGCTAACGCCCTCTCTCGCACCTCCATGCTAACGTACCGGCTGGTGTCCACACACTTTTTGAAGCAACCGTAGACAAGAGCCACCATGTGTCGCGAGTGGGACATGCCACCCAGGGGGGCCCCGAATTTGACCTAAGCCCCCTGAGAGGACTTTTTAATAGTTCCACCTATACACGACCCCGAGGAACGATCTCCGAAACATCCATCTCATCATTCCGTATGCAACAGTGAAGTGTGAAGACCAATGACCACTTGACTTTAGAATCCCAAGTGATATCGTTGTCCCCTACTCGTTATTATTTTATGTAATCTCTCCTGGACGCAGGCCATTTTCTCCCGCCTCTATTCAGCGAGAGGCTAGAGGAAGTCGCTCGTCTCGATCAGAACGACCCTGAGGGTCTTGTGTTGAGGTAGTGTCCGTTATCGCGGCTCTTCCAGACACGTTATCAGTTCACGCCACAATCATTGCTCAACTGCTGCAGTCGATCGCCAGCGCCGCCAGATACTGCATCGTGAGTACTTTAAATTATATTACACTATTTGCCGATCATGTTCATCTATTCGTTAGATAGCGAACCTATGCAAATTTCATGCCGTGCGTACATTCAGTACAATAGATACACTCCGACGGGTATTGTCCACATCAAATCACGTGTCAATCTCAATGGATGAAATAATTGCAATAACAAACGTCATTGATGTGCTGTGTTTGTTAGGGTTTCTGGAATCAATATTTTATTTTTCAATACTAAGTTTTTAATGAAGCAAACATAAGGACACGCTCTGAGAATTACAGTAAATTCTTCGTTGTTTTCATTGTTATAATATTCTGACAATATAATTAATTAAGCTTAACTCTTTGGACGTTTTAATTAAATTTTATGTGTGTTGTGTTAATAAAAATATAAAAGGCGTTTCAAAAAAAAATACTACGTATTTTAAAATCTCTCAATATATAAAATTATCTACCTAGGAACATAAACATTTTAAAACACGACGGAAAATATGATTTTCAGAAACTTTAACGAACTACGTACATACATATGTAAATACATTATTATATAATATTATATCATGCACCATATTCATGATATTTGGTTTCCAATTATCGGTTTTTCGTTCAATCGTCATGCATTATATTCAGGTAGAATTATTTCACAAGAGATCCTTTTTATAATAAAAGAAATAAACATATTCTTTAATTATTATTTTATGAAATATAGTACATTGTATATGGAAATATTTTATAACTTTTTATGAAACACAAAATTTTTTGATACAATAATAGGCTGTATATATTTATGGTGCATATCTTAAATGGTTATTTTCTCACTAATAATTTAAGTTTTTTTTTTATTTTTTGAGGAGGGATTGGACGTTTGTTGCTTGCTTAATAAAAATTGCGACGTTATAATACACGAGAACCTTTTATATATCTATATATTCACTATAATAATAAAGCACGTGCCAAAGAAAGAATAATATATAATTGAATGGTATATGTACTTGACTGAATAACATACAGATACTCGAGCAGAGTGGGTGGTTTAAAAACTATCTATACATAATATGCCATTTTTATAAGTACATATTATAGATAAAAAGATGAGGGTCACTTCGAGATGTTGGTTCACTTCATCAAAAATTTTCCATTACGCCGGCTCCAGACATACTCGAATCTTACATACTAAGGTCTGGGTACTGTTCTTCAATTAGTATTGATTCAAATAGATGTTAGTAGCTCTCGATGCTTTATTTATTACTGCATATGATATATTTAATTGAATTCTGCTGAAATCTATGCAATAAATATATATTTAATTGAATTGTTGACAATTTTTTATTGAAATTTACCGTATTTTTGAGTGACAATGTAATGTCTTTCTATTGATTTTTGGTTATTTTTATATGAGTTTCAATGATATTTGCGCCATTAATATAAGATGAATCAGTGGATTTTATTGACTTTTAAATTATTTGTAGTTTGCCTTAGTGCTCATGTGTATTTGAAATTGCGCAAAAACTACCTTTCAATAAGGTACATAAAAGTATTGAGTAATTAAAATATCAACTCAACATTTTTTAGCTGTAAATTAATAATAAAATAAAGTTATTAGTTATTATTACTA
Source organism: Plectrocnemia conspersa (assembly GCF_051122295.1). Taxonomy (NCBI): domain Eukaryota; kingdom Metazoa; phylum Arthropoda; class Insecta; order Trichoptera; family Polycentropodidae; genus Plectrocnemia; species Plectrocnemia conspersa. Next base: position 15,684,580 of record NW_028277176.1, read on the forward strand.
TTAATAAATGTATATGATTCAGACATTAATGTCAGACATGTCACATTTACTCACTTTGAATTGCAATTAAAAAATAGATTTACACTACTTTAATACTGCATATCTTTATATATAACTTCTGCTGGAATCTTTGCAATAAATATTTTTATTGGAATTTATTGTATTTTTTAGTGACTCTTGCGACATTAATAAGGATGTAATGTCTTCTTATAGATGACTTGTTTATGATCAGCTATTTTTATGCAAATGATAGTTTTTTTATTCAAGCCATGACATAAGAGTAATAAGTGTATTTTTATTATTTTTAATATTATACATAAATATATGGCATATAGAGGTTTTGGCCAGGTATTTTGTGATGGTTTGTCAGATTTTGTTCATGACAGTAAAATTAAATTTATAAAAAACATAAACATTCTCATACAAGATATTTTCCACAAACATATCTCATAGTTGTAAAAACAATTGAACGAACCTAATTTTTTTTGGTAAAATTTATCGTTTTTTTAAAACTTTCACTGCAATTAAATTATTGTGATGTATTTTATTGCCCTAATCTCGAGTATGGTTACTTGAAGGTTTCCACAATGGAACTAGAAATCATGAAATGACAATGGTTTGATTTAACAGAACACCGACTATTGCACAATAGCCACACATACTACCCAAAAATTCTTGAAACTTTGAGACTAAATAAAATAAGCTTTGCTTGAATTTTTCTTTGTAATTATCAGAAGGTCACTCAACCAGATTTTATCAAAGAGGATGATTTGGAGATGGAGCAACCCTAATTCGATAGGCTTTCAATTTTATGACATAAGGTCCGAAAGGGCAGATTTGTAACCCAGAGGCCTTTTATACATAATGCGCTATTATTAAAAAATCCGGACCCACCTGCAAACTGATATCTATCAATTATAAATTATAATACACATAATAATTTATAATTTATGCCATATCCATGGTGGATAATTCTTGTTGTATATAATAAGTATTCATTATGTCTAATTAACTTACCTAGTTAGCGCATATTTATGCTGTTGTATCGCACTAAGCTTATGCTTTATTTAGTCAAACAAATAATAATTTCTATTATTGCACAATAACGACCAGCTCGATTGATAAAAAAATCTTTTTAAGGCATAATATTAAAAGTTTATAAATCGCTACAAAAAGAACATTATTTATTTTATTTTTAGCTAGATGTTACGTTTAATTAAATTTAATAAAAAACATAAAATAAAGTATATTGAGATTTAGGTTTTCATTTAAAGTCTTAAATTAATAAAACCAAAATTAAAAACAATCGTTTTAACAACCAGTGGCGTCATGACACAATCTTACGCTGTTAATTACTATAAAAACAGGTTTTTAAAATAAACCTACAGTTATAAGTAATTTTTAATTAAACTTATTAATAACTAACTTTTCTTTTACTCAAGAAAATGTGTGTATTGTTAAATTCAAATATCTGTAATAATGAAAAATACATTAAAATACGATTTAGCAAACTGTACATATTTATACAATAGTTGACTTTTGAATAGTCTTATTTAATTTAAAAAAAAAATCATAACCATTTTTTGCATTGATTTATCATTGTTTTTGTATAATCTTCAAAAATGAGCTTTATGCATATTGTTCTATATTAATTGATGTCCTTGTTACTTCACACAAAAGTAAACATGATTACTGCAACATTTTAGCGTTAATTCGAGGTAACGTTCGTTTTAAATATGAATAAAAAATATTTATAAAGGAACGGAACATTTTACATAATTCGTGCGCGTTTAACATAGAACTTGGCCTGCTGAAAAGTCGATCGATGTCGCGTTTCCCTGTTTCGCAAACTCTGGGACTTAGCCAAAATTTCCGCAACTTTTCCACGTTAAAACGCGGAAGGAGACCACTCGTAAATTATTTTGTGGACTGTTTAACATTTTTTTGGCTTCAATGTAAATATTTTCAAAACGTATGTTATGTAGCGTTAAAAGCGATTTTGATCCGCGTTATTCATTTATAATTTTGTTACTACTATGAGTACTTATTAATACTACCATTGATTATATCTATGAGTTATTTCTACTATTAATTATTCAATTAAAAATTTTATATATAATGAAAGTCTTGACGAAAGTCATACTAATCAGAACAATGCATTTAGAATTCATTTAAATATCCAAAAATATATAAATTAGCCTTTGTGTGTATTAATGATTGTACAGTAGATGCTTGTATTGTTTTTTTAAATAGTTGTTAAGTAATATTATTTATATAATATAAACCAAATAAGAAACGATCCACCACTGATTGAACGCACATGTTTTCGCGCTTATTTAAAGTTCTTTAGTTTAATTATGTAGTTTTTGTGAATAACGTTGTTACATCTCTTGCCGGCGTGTAATCGTATTCACTTTGTTACATTTAGAGAAAAAAACAAACGATTTGTGCAGATCTTATTCTGTAAATTTGCATGAAAATCCGTTGAAATATCTTTAACCACAACGACAGTAATTGTTTTAACTTGGTACACAGTGATGGTCACACTCATTAAAATAATGTGTATGTAGATGACCATTATCATTAGTGTTTCTATTTTATTTTGCTTACACAGTTGAAACGAATCATAATCAATGACTTAATAACCTACGTTTGAAAGATGACAATTTACATATACATAACTATTGTTATGCTATTTTTTTATCTTTGCTTTAAAAAAAATAGTATATAAATAACTATATAATTATCAAAATCATTATCACAATTCAGTGTTTTGGGCAGGGCTGTGGAGTCGTTAAAAAAAAACACGACTCCGACTCCGATTCCGATATTTACCAACAACACGACTCCACTCCGACTCCGACTCCGACAAAAAAGTTTAATTTTATTAGGTATTTTTGGTGTTTTTCTACACGTTTAATATTCATATGCTATACACATTCATTATTACGCAATGAAAATTTCATAATTTAAAAAAATGCAATTTATAGAAAAAATGGTCGGAGTCGCTCATTTTTCACGACTCCGCTCCGACTCCAACTCCGGCCAAAACACCACGACTTCACGACTCCGACTCCGACTCCGACTCCACAGCCCTGGTTTTGGGTGCTATATTTTAGTTCATCTGTTGTAACATTACAGGCGCGTGACAACTGGGTTGTTAAAAACCATACATTTTAAAAAGTTGTCGAAATGCTTAAATAATTGATAATTAAGAGTCTGAGGAGTATAGTAAATGAAGCAATATTTTATAGCGCAATTTATTTCAATTTTGGAGGAGATGCATTGTCGTATAGGAGAATTCTACCTTTTTGATTGACCAGTGCGAGGACCAGATGTCACGGTTTTTGTTAGTTTTTTGTAATAATTTTTAGCTGTAATCGATTATACCGAATGTATTTCAGACACTACTTTTATTTTGGTGTAATTTAGATTTCATAAAATGCTTTGGATATTTATTTTTGTTCAACCACTGTGTAGACCGCTTTATGTTGTACTACTTTTCATTATACGTTACAATACAATTAGAAAATGGATTGTTTACAAGACGTAAAATAAATGCATAATGGCGATTATTTAAATTTTTATTCAGTTCATGCGGTACCTATTTTTTTGTTTTCCAAAACTTTTTATCTTTAAGACATTTTTAGAACCATCATTGAACAATAATTTTCTTAGCAATAACCACAATAAAATCATTGCTTAGTCTATGAGCATTTTTTGTTACTTTAATGTTCCATTTGAACTTAATACAAATTTGTTTATTTTCCATCTTAAACGTTAACAAAATATAGGCTGAAAATATATTTTAACTCTCAACAAAAGCTAGTTAAAATACACGCTGTCCGAACAGGGGGACGACTGGACCCCATAATATTTTTCCTTTTTGACAGAAGATAACCAAACCACATTTTTTAAATATTATTCTGTATTCGGGCAGGCGTAAGTCCAATATATTACAACGGGCTAAATCAGTATGAATAGGGTAAGTCAATCAGACATAAACAATACCTATAAGTGTTGGGAAATTTATGACATATGTGTATAATATATATTAATTTATAATTAATAGATGTCACTTATTTGTATAAATATAATACATACGAAGATTTTTGGTATTTTATGGTGTTTTCTTGAAAAATTCAAAAATAAATATAATAGAAATTTAAAATAATTACAAATGGATAGATTCAACTAACGTTACAGCATAAGAGTAACATTTCAATTAATAATGGAGTTCTATCGTTCTCATCTTCGAACAAGAGTAACATACATACGATAAAATTACATTTTTATTGAAAAATTAAAGTCCTAGAAACCTAAAAACTATACTAATTTGTTATATATGTAACAGGCAATGTGTAAATTTCGTAAATGCACACTTAAACTAGGCAATGAATGCACTGTCAAATCACTTCAGTTACAGTACACACAACATATGATTAAACTTTTCGGTGTTTGTTAAAGTATTCAAAATTAAATAATATATTTTTAATAGGTATTTTAAACCATTTAGAGCAATTCATGGGGTGTTCACTGTTCTGACCAACGCTCGTTGGTTCGTTTTTTATTTTATCGCGATTAGGTTGGTTGTCAAAAACGCTCGTCTGTCAAATATTGTTCGTTGACGATGTAACTAGCTCACGTTGGAGAGCTCACACACTAACTAGTTAAAGCATACATCTAGTGCAAGTATACACTAAATGTAGCGTTGTAAGCTTTAACTAAAACTCATAGTTAGTGCATACTTTATCTAGTCATTGTATAAATAATCGAAATTTAACACTTTAACTGTACCATATACATAAACATACAGTTGCTCGTAGTCTGGACAATCATTAAAATGCTGCATAGTTGTATTTAGCCGGTAAGATGAATAATAATGACTTATTGCTCTTTCGCATTTAAATTAACATAACGTTTTAAACAGAGGACTTCATACCACTGACAGGGCACTGACAATATCGATCTTCATTCGATTCGTAGCAATATAATTTTTTTAAAGTGAAGCTGGATCTTCCGAGAGTTTAACTAGCAATACCTTAAACTCTTCTCGAAACCTTTGATGATATACGTTGAATCTAGAATGTGAGAATAATCCTTGAAATATTTACAACCACAGGATTCATCAATGACGCAAAATAATAAGTTATCGGCCCGCCTATTTTTACAGTAAAAGTGTATTTCTAGTGAAAATATACTTTCACTAGTATTTTAATTAACATTTTCATCGGTAGATATGTATATATTTATACTACTTTTATCTGAAGTGAAATTATATGTTGCTCAAAACACACATAACCTCAAAGAATTAACCAAACTCAACTTGACGTGATGAAAGTTTAAAAAGTTTTTGAACTTTCATTAGGTCAAGTTTCAGTTAATTCGCTTAGTTTAGGTTCGGATTTGAACAGTTAATAGACGTTTCGCAACTGTTCAATTGAGTTCTAGCAGTATATAATTTCACTAGAGCTCAGTTAAATTATATTTTCATTAATATAAATATTTATCTACCAGTGAAAATGTATTCGGATATGATTTCAGTGAAAAATACTCATTCACTGTAGCATATAAAATACACAATTAAACTGAAACTGAAGTCTGAGATTCTGAAATAAAAACTCGATTCCGCTGCGGGGAAACGAACTCATGGCTATGAATTATTAGTTCAGCATATTAATGACTACATTTTCGCTGTTATTATTATCGAAGCCCCACGCGTAAACTTTCTCGAAGCATATATTCCAGAAGGTTCGATGACTTCTATTGCCGTACAACACTCTGGAACATATCTCAGAGAGACGTGTCGAAATGATCGAAAATGATATATGAATGATTCACGAGAGTTGCTAATTTATATTTATTTTTAATTTTTAGGGAATGTTCTAAAATATTTTAAAAGTATTAATTACTTCATCTGTTCTTTTATTTGTAATGTGACGTATTTAATAATTTTTTAATACATATGTATAAATATATAAGATCAGTTACTTAAAATATAGACGTGGCCTAAGAAAATGTATTTAAAATTATGTTATATAAAAATAACTAATTAAATATTAGCCATTGTTTTTTTGGGTTTTGTTGTTTATTTGTTTCAAAGACGCCACTGATTTATTTTATTATAATAAGATGAGTTTCAATCTTAGAGTAACATAGTTTAACATCAAATAAAGACTTTTACATAATTATAATTGATATAAAAATATTTTACTATTTCATGATTTTGTAATATCAATCAAATAATCATAAAAAGGATTGATGTTGTTTTCCATTGTACTCGAAAGTAGGTGACACATGTCTAAGATTGATTTATACAGATTTATATGTGGGAAACATCTCGAAATTTTGATCGTACCGAAATTGTTTCAGTGAATATAAATAAAATTATAACGATATCACAAATATGCGTGTTGAACCTTTATTTTATGGCATATTGGCATATAGGATATACGCTCTCTAATGATATTCGATTGGTAACACTCGATTATAGGAGACAATGGAAAATTTTCGTCGGTCACTGTTTACGATTTTCACCTTAGCGAACGACTAAGTTACGCTAATTATCGTTATGCTATTTGCTCGTGTGTCACATTGTGATGTTACACGGCGATCGAGAGCTTGCGAAAAATAATATCGTAGCTAGGCACGTAGTAAATGTAGTATATAATGGGAATCGCAGACGCGATCCGATCAGTCGAATGCTCGTCTTTGAACTTGAACGCGCGGATTCAAGGCGGTACATATTCAAGTGTGTTATTTATTTATTTTGCTAATTAATACAAAATATATAGTTAAGCAGTCGTGTAAATTAAGTGTGGTTTTGATTTTATGGTGTTTATTTTTTTTTAATTGAAACTTTTAATCTTTGGATTCCGGCGACCCTGATGTGACATTGTGTACAAAATTTGTGTCGAATAAGGCGCGTCATAATAAAACTGATTTTTTCGGTGTTGATTAAATTTTCGAGAGAGAATGTTTACGCAAACTGTGGTAAATTACGGTACGCATTCCAGAAAAGGCACTAAAAATATATCATAGAAGATTTTAATCAAAATATTTATATATTAAATCAAAATTTTATTTACGTAAAAAAATTTTTTTTTCAAGGTTTTGATACCGAAAATTTCCAGATAAAAAAATAACAGATAAAAGTACTTGCTATTTTTATTTTATTAACATATACAGGTGCTTGCTAATGTTATATAATATAATATAAAAAGCAAAAATTACAGATTAATTGTCGTTATAATAAAACTGTTCTTTTCGGTGTTGATTAAAATTTCGACAAACTGTGCAAATTACGGTATGCATTCCAGGAAAGGCACTAGAAATATATCATAGAAGATTTTAATCAAAATATATTTTAATTAAATCATACTTTTAATTTAGCAGAAAAATATATTTTCTTCAAGGTTTTGATACCGAAAATAAACAGATAAAAAAGAACAGATAAAAGTGCTTGCTAATATTATATATTATAAAAAGCAAAACTTACAGATTATTTGTTGATAAACATTTATCATCAGAAATTGACTGATTTTGGAATTTTAATTTTTCATATACTTACGGTAATATAAATTATTACATCAGAAATTTGAGCACATGCTATTTCATCATTTAAGTACATAGTTGTTATTTTAACAGAATTTAAATTATATGTTTTTCTTAATTTTTTTCTCCTCTTTATATTTGTAATTCAGACACCATAAAAATATATACATATTTCAACAAAAAAATATTATATTTATTTTATTGCTGCGCGGTTTGGTACTTTTAAAAACACCGTTAAAAATATTTTTCAGCACAAACTTAATTGCATGATTCCTATCTATACACCCTCACAATAAAAATAAAAGTCACAAATATAAAAAATAATTTATAATAATTTTAACGGTTGTATTATTTCACTTTACAAAAACACATATTGTAAATATTTTGCGCTTTTTAATAAGTAACCTTAAAAATTTCGTTAATTTATTAACTATAAAAAAACATAATCAGCAGCACATTAGTAATAATATCTGCATCGAAAATAAATGTATTTTTAAATATATTATTTTACCGATCGTACTGTTTCACCCCCACAAAAACATAGATGGTGTTTCTTCTTAATAAACGATCTTAAAAAATGCGTTAATTTAATAACTACGAAAAAATAAATATAATCAGTAGTAACAAGTTGCGTATTTTTAAATATATTATTTTAACGATCGCTCTGTTTCATCCCACAGAAACATATATTGTTTTTCACCCTTTTCAATCAACTGTCTTAAAAGTGTATTAATTGATTTACTACGCAAGCAGTGAATAGTATCAACTGTAATCGAAAATTGTTTTAATGAATATATTATTTTATCCATACAACAACATATATTGTATTTTACTCTTAATAATCTTAAATTTTGAATATTTATTGGATAATCTCAAAATAAATGTCGTTTTCTTATGTATGTATGTACGTTATGTATGCCGTGCAACGGCGCCAACACGATTTTATTGCTTTTGACGTGAATTTTTGACTTCTGAGAAGTGATAATTGTTCTTCCGATCTCCTATTGACTAAAATTCGGGTTGAATATATTTGATCAGCCTTCTTATATTAGAAGTTCATAGTAATATCGGTAAGGATAGTTAACATATTTTTAAGACATAGTGCAATATCGAAATGCAGACAAACTATGGAGCAACATGTGAGATGCGATGTCTGTCTTTACTTATTTTCCCGCTTATTTACCCCTGAGAGATTAGTTGGCTTATTTTGTATTTTGAAGTTGACCTAATGAAAGTTCTAAAACTATAATAATGGGGTTGAACAACAAATGGACGTTTCATAGACATTTTAGAGCCGCATATTAGCGCCTATCAGTTAAATTATATTTTCGCTATTAGAAATATATATCTAGTGGTGAAAATATATTTGGACTTTACTAGTGAAAATATAACTTGAACAAAATATACATATTCACGGTAACATTTATACATCGGATGTAAATAAATAATGATAAGTATGTAAATATACATATATTACTACATATAGCACCTGCCAGATCACTAGTAAAAATATATATCTACTGGTGAAATATGTTTTTACTGAAATGACATATTTTAAAAAATATTTTCGGGATAGATTCGAAACTGTTTTTTCTAGATTTTCATTTAGGAATAACCACATGAAACTAAATGTATGATTTATTTCTTTTTTTGCATTAAATCCAGCTGTGAAATTACTGATAATACAATCCATAAAAACATTACATTTATACAATTCAGCTGGTGCTGTTGTTGATTTTTCGTTATTTCTTTGCTTCTTCCTTAGTTATTCGATCTGAAAATTTATTTCGAATACCTAAATTTACTGCTAGGTACTAATTTACATTCGTTGAATATTTCCTCTCATTCAAATGGTCCTTATTCGTGTGATGTTTTTGTGTCATTTTTTGAAATTTTGGAGCAAAAATTAGTAAAAGTCTGTAATAATCAACTGCATAGTTTAGCTTTAAAGTAAAACAAAATGTACTTCTTAATTTAATTAAATGTTATATTTTAATTTAATTTATTTATTTATTTTAAATCTATTGTAACACGACAGGCCTTAGTTAGCCCAATGCATTACAACGGCGTAAACACAATCAACAACTAGTAAGTTGGTAGTGAGACATCAGACTGAAATAAGTGACACATTTTTTATTAATTATAAACATATTTTTTATTATAAATGCCATATTTCGATTTTATTTTATGTACTCATAACGATTAGGAACATCTAATAAATCCTAATCTGTGATGTTCAATCGAAATTATAACTTTATGATATTTATTAATTTTGATCTCCCAGATAAGATAGAAATTGAAAAACACTAAGGCTCATATGGGATTCGAAACTATGTAGGTTCTTTTAGGTATTAGTCACTGACTATTTTACTGATTATAAACGTTTTGAACGACTCACATGAGGATAATATTTAGAAGTTCATTTATTATTTAATTCATTATTAGCCCTTAGAGATATGTGTTTTCTGAATCAAAGTTAAACTATACTGCTCTTTGTGGTTTAACTAATATTATTATGATTTAAAATACTGATATCTTGTTGAGTAAGATATTAATATTTTTATCTATATTTGTGGATATTTATTGACAAAAAAATATTAAAATAAGAGGTCTACGTCATGTGATATTGTCAATATTTTTTTCCCAATATTTGAATATTTTTCAGTTAAATGTCCGTTTGCGTGCATCTAAATATTTCTCGTGCAAAACACTCAACGCATTATGAATATTATAATATACCTATTACCGAAAAATAATATGTAAGTTTAACGCTCGTTTGCCGCGGGGTTGAAATTATTCGGTAGCGTGTTTTCGCACACCAATTACCCAATAGTGCTTTCCGTATAATTGGAAGATAAATTCGCGTTTGGGACAGCTGTTGTCAAATTTATGGGGCAATTTTTGGCGACATTGACAGATCGATAGTTTGATTCAGCGGACGCACGTGTAGTTTATAGATATATAAGGCTTAATTCATGAATCAAGACAAATTTTATATTGCATGGTGATGATTCAAACATGACTGAAGAATACTATTATACAACCATTTAAATTATACAAATGCATCAATTAGTTATTACTAAGTTAATTACAGCATAATTGTCTTTTGTCTGATAAACTTATTCGTAAAAAAAACTAACCGCAATGTGCTGTTTTTACAACCATAATGAATAATGTATGTAATAATCTATTATTATTTATACAGCTGAAAACGTAAATTTTGCATTTTTTGTAATATCACAAACATTTTATTAATTTGACACAATTTTGTCGTAGTTTCAAGTGTGGAAATTTTTGTACTTTTGCCAAGTGTTCCTAGCAGTACAAAACTTGCGTTTTTGTTTGGAATTAACGAGCGATAGTTGTTAGTAATAAAATTCATTCCACAACGATAATTTTATATGTATATTAATTTGACAAACGCGAGAGCTTTCGTCTTGTGCGGTGCCGAGCACGGTTACTTTTTTACATAACGCGTTCTTCTTCGTGCTTCGTACCTGGCCAATAAGTAATTCTGTAAGTTTCGAATAATTCTAGTGATTGTGAATACTTGGATATGTATTAATTTTAATAAATATCGATCGTATTCGTTGCCAAAATGCTTATTCATACGTGTGAATCAGTACTTTAAAATTATAATAGTATTGTGGTGCATTTGATACGGTTTTTGCATCTGTAAATAATTTGCCAAAATTATTTTGATTCATATGATTCATCAACGGCAAAGAATTGATATGAGATTATTTTTGGTACTGCTATTTTGAATTTGTTTATAGTTTAATTGTGATGCATCAATAGCTTAAAATAAGCTTTATTTCATTTTTGCTGTGGCGTCATTGCTGCTTTAGTAACAATGGTATTTGATTAAAATATGTTGATAAAAAAATTCTATTAAACTAATATTAAACCACTTTCTTGTATCGGATGCCATTTTTTTAAATAATATTTTTGGTTTAGATTGGTTAGTTTTTTTTTTAAATAAATGTAAGAATCTATTGTAAGAGTACTTTTACGATGAAGAAATTCAATTAAAAATAAATCTAATGACCCTAAACCAAAAAATACTAATAAAAAAATGGCCCTCTAATACCGGAAGTGTCGATGTTAGTATTAATTAATAAAGTTTCATATATTTATTACATAATAAAAATATAATGTAAAATTACATAATTTAATTTAAAATGTGTTTATATTACTCTAAATATTTATGCTAACTGCTCAAAATCTGTCTAATCGATTATGACACGTGATAATAATATTGTTGAACTTTATAAAATCAGACAGTATGTTAATATATTACATTTTAATTATTATATAAAGATTTATGTTCTAAAATCAAATAAAATTAATCACATTTAAAACCAATTAACACATATAAATATGTACTTTCCGGTGCACGCGTTTATTTGTATATATGCAAAGTTTCTAATTATATAAACACACTTTGTGCAATTATGAGTATATAAATACGTGTTTTTACTAAGTGACGTAGTCTTCAGTCCTCATTGAAGGTCGGGTTGAACTCTTGGGATTCCGGTGTCAGATTTGCTAGATTTATTAGGCTGCTTTTTCGGGCTTTTAAGTCGTCATTCAAGTGGTAGTAGTTCTGTGTCAAATTATGTATAAAGTGTACTCTTGGAAGTGACTTCAGTACTTCAGTGCTTATATACCTCTTAAAATTTGGGGAAATTGGCTAATACGACGATTCAGGGCGGAAATAGATTATTTGTTATTTTTCAATAAATAGATATTTGCGCCTTATTATCAAAAAATAATTGGCAATTATGTAATTTCTATAGAATGCGGAATTTGTATATGACACCGACTGTATCCTTTGTTTAAGTAATTTTTACAAGCACTTTCACACTTTTCAATGGATATGAACCGAAAAATTGTTTTAAAAAAAATCAAAAATAAATAAATTTTGTAAGCTTTTACAAGTCATTGCGACAATCACAGGTGATATGTCAAAAAGTATCAGCTAGTAACAGTGGTATAGTGTAATGACGAATCATATATGAACCTTTGTGTTTTTTTAATTTCTATCGTGCCTGGGAGATGGAAATCAGTAATTATTTTACAATTATGATTCCATAATGGTTTTTTAGATTTTCACAATCTTACTGGATGAATGTCGTGATGATTGAACCAAATCGAGCATATTAGGTGACCGGAATGTCAATTGCATTAATTTAAATAATATATTTTTTTAAATAATTACTTTATAATTTAAAAAATACTGTTTCAGTTAGCTTTGTTGGATTAGGAAGCATCACATTTAGGGATGAATACAGAACCTTCTTATAATAAATGTCATGTTATAATCAGATGTGTGTTATTCGAATAGGTTTAGTTAACAAAATCGGTTGACTGTGTCGAAATAGTTCAGTAGACTCCTGTTTTAAATATTAAATATTTACGACAAATAAGCATAGATAAATTAAACCATAACATCGCAGTACAAAAAAGCTTCTTCCTCGTCTCCCGATTTTAACCGATGAGCGTCGCGAAACGAAAATTCTCGTCTTCCGCTTACAAAATGTTTTACAAACTTTGATAATAACAGTTTTAAATTATTATATTTAAAATAAAATCATGACACATACTAGTATTTAAAAAAATTGATTTTAATTTTGGATATATCTTAATTTGATGCTAATATAATATGTACATATAATGTTTAATATTGATACTAACTAACTTGCTATTTTGAATTGTTTTATATTATATTATGAGTCTTTTTAATTACGCTGTAACTTAGCAATAGCTCAAGGAAGCTAAAAATTGTCTGAAGCTAAACGTTATCAATAAATGCAAAACATATTTTTTGCTTTTGTGTCTATATTTATAATACAGGTCTTTCGTTATCTATTCATAGCTTATTATTTATTCTTTTTGTTTTATTCACAAGACCCGTTTGTTCAGCCATTGTTTACATTTTGCACAATGCATTATCTCAACGTTATCATATTAGTCGCACGTTATCATATAGCAATAAAATTGCAATGTTATTTCGATAATAAAATATGCGTTCTTCGATTCGACCGAATGTGTATTTTTTGTAGCGTGCGCGTATAAACATTGGAGTATTTATAAACCAAAACAGACCACGCCCGTAAAAATAAAATTGTTTTGACAAACGAATGGATTTAGATTTTGGCGAGCGCGGGATTTAGGCGTCTGGAATGTATCTAATTTTACGTCGTAGTGTCACCTCTGTCTCATAAAAGTCCAAAAAATAGTTTTTATTTCTCAAATAAGAAAAAATGTGTGTTTAAGCCCCGTTTGTGATATAGTATCGTTCTCATACCGTGACGCTGCAGGTGCGTATGGGGCTTTACAGTAGTGTCCGTGAATGTTTGTAAAAGTTCAACAATAATATTTGATCACCTGTTGCCGTCGTCCGAACGCGAAATTTGCATCTGTTCAAATGATAATTTAGCCATGATTTATTATAATTTAGCGCGAGCGTCGCAGGTAAATATTTGCGTCGATAGCGACTATACGACATGTCAATTTCGCTGATGTAACGGGCGATTCGCATGACAACATTAATACGCATTAAGTCGAGTCCTTGTCGATTTGTTCAATTTTGTCGCGACATTTACTTATGATTTTTGATATTTATCTCTCCAAGTAAATAAAGTCTTGGACATGGTACATTATTGCGTCCTGCGAGTCTTAAGAATGCCAATGCAGTTTTAATAATTTAAATTAAAAAAGCGTATATAAATTACAATGGTTGTAATAGGGATTTTCATATCTAATTGATGACAGTACATACTATATCTAGCTTGTACTTTTTATTTTACTGTACCCAGCATTGTCCAATGACTTAGAATATTGTAAATAATAATTTCATATTCCTGTGTAACCAAAAAAGATGAAACATGAATAAGTAATATGTGTTTTATACATTTCTTATTATCATAGAAACAAATATATATATGGTCCTGTTTTTGGATATTTGAATAGATATTAAAAAGTTCCGTACTTATAATTGACATGACGTTATGAATTGAAAATAGTTGGCATAGAAAATTCAGACATAATCAGTTATGCATATTTCATGACACTTACCGTATGAGATTTGAGTTTTACATTTATAATGAAAAATAGTTAGATAGATTATTTTTTACTATGTTACTATCGGACATAAATATCATGCTATTAATTACCTTGCATAAATGTAACGTTTGGAAGTGGTCGGTTTTGATTTAAAACAGTTTTTTTATTTTATTTTGTTTTATGTTATCCGGTAGATATGCTAAGAGAGAAGCTTGCGGACTGCCGCCGTTAAGCCACGAAGGGTTAATATATAAGCAAGATTGTGAGGCGATCAAGATACCGAGCTTTGATAGAGGTAACAGAGATGTGATGTTGTTTATCGTCCGCCGTTCGGTGGAACGTCATTTAGTTCGCGTTTCATGCCCATCTATCGTTTCCGCTTTCGGATCGACCGAATCGAGTGACGGTGTGTTCGTTTTGTTTTCAGTGTGGCGCGGCGGACGAGGAGTGCTCGTCGGATTCGGGAAGAGGGAGCAGAGGTCTACTGGCCGGCGCGAGCTACGTCCGAGGAGTGAAGGAGAGCGTTGTCAGTCTAGCGCGCTCCTGTGAGTGCATGGAAGGTGGCCAAGAGTGCCTGCGGCTTCAGCCGCCTGCCGTCATGATTGCCAACCGCGAGGCTTTCCCGTCGCTATTGGCGCCCTCGGACCTCGTCTACAACCTAGCCGATGAGAAATTCCTCCCCGAGCTGGCCGAGACGGTCACGCGAAAGCGCAAAGAGCGTCTAGACTCGGGCTCCTCGTCCGTCCAAGAGCGGAAAGTCATACGCTCCAACAGCGAGGAGCGCACCGTCGAAAATCGTCAAGAGGCGGACGGTGCCGAAACTAAGCTTCTCGATCACATATCTGCTTCGCCTGACGATGAACCACCGGTCATCGACGATCAATATGAATCTTTTTACAAGAGTGACAGTGCTGATAAACATTCGCACGCATTCGAGCAAAGCGTCGACAGCGAACGCTCCTCCAAAGAATTCTTATGCTTCAGGCAAAAGTACAGCAAAAACGACAGCTCTCCGTCGCGATCACGCATTCACGAGTATATCTTGTTCCCTAAAAGGATATCGCCAAACCGAGATCCTAATGCAATCGGCGGAGGCTTCCGTGGCTTTCGCGAGAATTTCGCCTCAGACGAGAGGGATCACGAGCGAGCTCGCTGCAGCGAAAGGCGCTCTCGCACCCTAGCTCCCAGAACACGACGGGGACCACGCCGTCAATCTAAACAAAAACCTGACGATCGAGATTCTACCAAAGAAAACGATTCTGAGAGATCAATTCGGAGCAGTTCCAAAAAGAGCGAATCGTCGACGTCTTCCAATGTGCTAAAAGAGAATTCGTCGATTCAACGCTCTTCCGAATGTCCGAATCCCGATGAAGATGGAGCTCAGAGTCCTCTTGTGCGATCCGTTTCGCCGACCAAGAAGACACCGATGATTGATCTGACCATGCTCCATGAGCAACTCGGACAGAACGAACCCGTTCCCAGCGTTCCTACAAAGCTAATGGGATTCCCGTGGGATCCGGAAACGTCTCGCGCTTTAGACGCAGAACCGGTGAGAGACGAATACGTCACCGGCTACGACAACAAAGACATTTCTAACATTCGCGATCAAAGGAGGACTCTGCCGGACAAATGTGACGATAAAACTGTGGAAATAGCCGGTGCTTATGTATCTGTAGAGCCCGACGAGAGATTGAACAAGATCGCCAAAAAACTACAATTTTTAAAAAAGAAAATCGCTAAATGCGAAGCCGAGTTTGAGGCAGCTCATGGCTTCAGAGCATCTCAAGCTGATAAAATGGGCGACGAAGTCTTGAGAAAGCTGTATGCAGATGTAAGACGCTTAAAGATTGAGAAGAAATCTATAAAGGCGGGTCCTGGAGAATCACTTTCGAGACCGGTACCAACTCAAACCGTATCTGGAGAATCTTTGAAGAACAAACCGATGACGGAAATCATGACTGAAATTGAGAAGGTATTATTAATAATTTTATTAATTTATTTAGCTAATATAGATAGTTCTATATATAATACACTAAACAAATTTAATCAAAACGTAAACAGATTATAAAAAAGACTTTAATATTATAATTTATTTCTTAATACACAAAGGTGTTTCTGTATTCCATTGAGGAAACCCACTACATTTTTATTTATGCGGATTATCCTAGGAAAATTATTATACAAATTCACACCTCCATACATTATTCCCCTGGCGGTACTCATTTTCTTATACTTAACTATCCTTCTAGTATTAATTCTATGTACATCTTTATTTCTTATTAAATAGTAAAATACTCTGACAACTTATTCTTTTTTAACTTATACGTATATACATACTAAAACCTTCATCTTCAATATTTCTTGAACATCCAACCATTCCAATCTATCAATCGTACTTATACAACTAGAAAATCTATTTTTATTTAAAACTACTCTCATTGCCCTATTTTGTGATTTTTGCAACTAATCTAATTTATTAAACATACATAATATTGTTGCACAATAATTGTAGTGGGGAAATATAGATACTATTGTAGATTTTTTTTGTGTTTATACTTAACATATTTTAATTTGTATTCTGGTTATTTTAATAAAAAACTTTTTTAACAGAGATTAGACTCAAAGCGTGTAACGCACAGCAGACCTGATAAACTGGACGATTGCACCTATGAGCAGTTGGCTGAAGAAAAGACTGCCGTTCAACGAGCTCTTTTATGGTTAGAGGGAGCTCGCGGACGTCCCAGTGCAAAAGAGGACCGAGATGCTGCTCGGCCGCTGTATGACAGATATAGAGCGGTGAAGCGACTCGTCGCTCGTTACGAAGCTGTAAGTATCAATACGGTATGCGGTCTCGAAAGATTGTGTAGTTTTATTGAAAATATTTTATTTTTAGATAAGAGCTAATTCAAGTGTAGGCGAACTGGCTACTATTATGGAACACGAAACTATGTTGTTTACAAATGATAGCCCTTTGGAGTCTCCGGAAGCCAATGACAAGCCGAGCCAAAGTGACAGTGCCCCTTCTACTGCTGACGTGTCCGAAAAGAAGGACAGTGAAGAACCTACTTCTTCGTCGGCTAAGTCCACAGCCAGCGACGACACTAACGCCATCGCAGAAGACTCCGAGAAGATATCAAACGAGAATCTTCATTGCTTACCTCTCAAAGATTTGAACATACTTTTGATCGAAACGAAAAACTTAAAAACTGCTCTGCGGAGAAATATAAAATTGTCCGAATCAGAGTTTGAAGTACAAAATAGTAGAAAAATGTTGAAAGACGAAAGGCAGACATTGTTGCCATCGTACGCGAAATACAAAGAAACCAAAGCCAGGTTGAGGCTACTTAACGCTTTAGTCAGTAAGCAGAAGAAGGCATACGGATGAGTTGCAAGATTAAACATTGGTGTGAAACAACTATACGGAATCGATGCTCGATGTCAGTTTGCAGAAACGGGATTGAAAGCTTTATGCTCCAAGAAAGTTGATGAGGTCTGTTGAGCAAAAATTTAAAAGCAGTGTTATTTTGTAAACCATATCGCTTTATATTCAACGTTTTCATAAGATATGGAAACTAATCTAAATATATTTATTAAAATACATACATACGTAAGATATATTCAGATGCGTAATGAATACGTATATGTATATATTTTATGTGTATCAAATACACTGCCTTCATATTCTTAGAGTTGTTGATCGGCATACCATATTGATGCCCAGTTTATTTTTGCAAAACAACAGGTTTCAAATTATTACTGGCGAACAATGAAAGCTTCTATGGAATGTTTATTGATAGTATTAAAACTGACAAATAGTGTTTTTTTAAACTGTATCATATTATGAAGTTAATATAAGGTGTTTTATATGTGCCACAAAACAATGATTTTTGGAGACTTTGTCCGTAATTCGCAATCTCATACATGTAAAGGTTAAATGTAATTTAAGTTTTTATACTTTAAAAAATGCATGTTGTAAAAATGTTTAATTATTATAATTTGTGTCTGCAGTGAGTCGATATGAATATAAATACTGATATCACAATGACAGTAGTAGACTTCACAGGTATGAATTAGTAATATTATCAGTGCCAGTATTTAGATTAGGTTTATGTTTTAAAAATGATTGTGCCATCATGGGTTTAACTATGTTGCTTCGATTAGAGTTAAATTGTTGATATTTTTGTAATTCACTTTAATTGTAACTTACATAAGTGCTTGATGATTATTTTAAATTGTGCAATAAATAACTTTTGATGTATTTGTCGATGTTGTGTATATAGTTTTTCTAAGTATATTATTTGAAGTTCCTTTCGACATTTATTACACAAAAGCGATGTTTTAGTTGATTTAAATATATGATTCCACTTTAGCACGATCCTGCAGATGAGGATTGCTCTGTGTCAAATTTCTTATCATTTTATGTTGAAGAGTTGTGTGTAAAATGCACATATCATTATTTAAAAATATAAATATTTATACATAAACATATATATGGATAATATTTCTCTCGCCTCGCGATTGAAAGGTCTCATATTATAAACATTCAAAGAATGCTTTATTTAAGTAATGTCATTCGATGAATGCAATATTGGATTTGATAGACTGGGTTGAAAAGTATTTTTGGTTGACTGTAAAACTCTGTATGATTCAAAAGGTAAGACTGAACATAAATAAACTATTTGTATATTTTCGCTTGTGCTTAACATTATTTTTATTCGAAAATTAAATATTTATTTAAAATATTTTTTTATACTTTGTGTCTAATATTCATTATCGATTTATAAGATATATTATTTATATAAAAGTGCGGTGTTATTTAGATCTTGATATGTGTACCTTTATATATACATGATATATTGAGCTTAAATGATTGTATAATTGCATTGTAAGCTTGTTTTATGCGACTTGTTTAAAGTGGAATGGAAATGTTTTATTTCGTGTTGTATCGTAGTTTATGACAAGTCGTCTGTGATATGTGCAAACGTACAATATGTGAAGGATATATCTCTGGCTCGGATTGTTTACATAGTTCTTTTCATTATGATTATGTATATTGAACTTTATGTAGATATTATTTTATAAAAAAAATCATTGTAGATTTTTTTATATGGGATTTTACTTATTGAGGCTAAGGAGTACAAATGAAATTATTAAATTAAAAATTTTTAACACATTATTAAGAATTACATAATTTTGTATGTTTACTTACATACAAACTATATATTGAAAATGTTTATACATATATATATGATAATCATTTAACTGTGTTGAGGCATTTCTTTAATTTGTAATTACCTTTCTTTGTGTTGTCTAATATTGTATTTCTTTTGTGTTGTTTAATAATATTCGTTTGTTTACCATTTTAATAAAATATTTGTGTTATTTAAAAGTATTTATGTTGAATTGTATTAACATACAATACATATTCAATGTGCTATCATAGAAATGTTAAAATAAATAATATCTTGGTTATAAAAGTGTTTCTATTTGTACGAGTAAAATGTAATTTATTTATTTAAAATATTTTTTGCCCTTAAGTTTACAGTTTACAGTTTAACCCAATAAGGGCTTATATACAATTCATAGTATTCAATTTAAAAAAAAATTAAAACAATATCTGAAATAGCTTGTCATATCTTAGTAACAAAGAGCTGGATGGTACAGTTGGCGAGAATTGTGGTTCTGACGTAGAGATTTGATTACACTGCATTGACGGATTGTCGACTCTGTTCCTAAGCAACTTTATGGCATAGATGCTACGTCGAGAAGACAAGGATAATAAGTTATAAAGGAACTACATTCATAACATGATGCCATTGTTTCATTCAGGTGAGTCCCCGTTTTCCGAGGTCTATCTTGTCGTCTAATGTATGAAGTAGTGGTGGATTGGTCGATTTTAAAAGGACATCAGGAAAATTCCTTTGGGTTGGTAGATCCCAAATAATTATTTTCTTATTTGTTTATAAATATATATATTACCTTACATTTTTTGCATTTATTTTGCAGCTGCAACAAATCTTTTTGACAATACAACAAGTATGTTTATGTGGGGGTTTCAACAACAGTTTTAGAATTAAGTAAACGACAATGTCTTGGCCTAACGCAATTACCACAAAAACTCCTAAAGCCATTTTCTTCATAAGCTTCAAAATTGTTTGAATTATCTTTTGCAATTATCGGACGGTCGCCTAACCAGCTTTCACAAAATGAAATGATTTGCGATAGTCTCTTAATTATTCTTATGATCATAGACCAATCGATGATTAATACCTGAAAGACCCTGGTTTGAATCTAGTATGGACCATAGAGTCAGAGAGATCGGAATTAGTGTTTAATATGTAAGTATAATTCTGATTTATTATCACAAATAAGGTTTTTTTATATTTTCTATATCTTACTGTTTCAGATGAATATCGTGATGAATAATTTAAATAAAATTGAGCTAGGTCGTACATAAGTGATATCTATTGATTGTAAGCGGTAATAAAAAATATGTTACTGTTTACAGTTTGGTGTCCTCACTACTTACTTAGTAGTTGTTGATTGTGTTTACCTTGTTGTAACGCATTAGGCTAACGATTTACAATAAATATAAAAATCTCCTATTCGTCAAAGTTTTCTCAAAGAACGTGACACTCGGTTACATCACTGACATTCACTCGACAAATCACTGACAAGATTCACCAATCAGTTTTTCTGGTGTCTGACTACAAATCCCTAAATTTATTTTAAAAAATACCTGGTTTTGGGTGATTAATTAGCGATTTCTTTTATCACTAGTAGAACTTTCTACCTATTAAGATTATAGAGATCAACGGATGAACCTGGTGTCACTTACCAATTATACATTCGATTTGATGAAACGTATCAATTGACTTGTTCAACTAATGTTTCATCTTTCTTATTATTAGTCATTGTTACTACATATCTACATTTGATAGTGATTAGGTGGGATTTTATATAACAACACAAACAGAAAAATAAAATGAAACCAGTCGCTTAATTTCAACAAAATTTATTCTTATATTGCCTTACAGAACATTTTTCTTTTGTATATTAACGAAATTGCTTTCGATAAATATCTAATCAACACTATTTCATAGTAATTAATACACATTTTACATACACATCTCAGCTATTATTATAATTTCTAAGTTTTAATATTTCTAATTGCAGGATATGTAGAAACACCTAATGGCAGTCAGGAGAGGTTTGAACTATTATTCCACATAATGCATAGCATAACATAATATATAAAATAATGGAATGATAATAATCAAGGGTAAACTTCACAGATATATTATTGTAATACTAATAATATAATAAATATCTCGTCTATCGCTATTTGGTTTAAGGAATTCTACAATACAATGGAAATTAAATTGAGTATTGACTACAATCGTATGATCCAATTTAACATCATATTAAACTAACCCCAATCACATTACAATATAAATTTAATATTACTGGGTAACTTATATTTATTGTACAATAGCAATAATTTCAAACTAAATCTATGGGAGTCACATTGAGAATTTATGCAATTGATTCTAAATTGTCAAATTTAACCATGTAAATTTTCAGCTGTAATATATCAGTCGTCCCAAAAGAATTTTTAAATATAACCGACTGTAAATATAGATTTAACTTAATACATTTTTGTGCGTAGCTTCTCTGAGAGTTGTTTTTAAAATATATAGAAAAATCATGACTAGAACTTTGATAAGACTGATACGTCAATCAAAAATGTATATGTATATATAAATATATATATGTGTGTGTGTGTGTATGTATATACATATATATGTATACATATATTTTATATATATATATATATATATCGATACAATAAAAACATACCTCATAACGTGTAAATCTAATTACAACAATTTTATATTAATCAATACGAGTAAAATGCTTACCGACTAACACAAATTGTGTCAAATACACCATCGTCACAATTTCCAATCAATCATTGATCATTCATAAATATTAAGGACACTATCACAGTATAGTAAAGGTGAGTTTTATAGTCTACCAATTAAATACAGTCAGTAAATGCTTATAGATGACATTTTATTTTGCAAAAGTTAATATTCAGTGCTTTTCAATAAGGTTGTACCTTATATATGTATATATATAAAACAAAGTTATTTTTTTACAAAGCTTCAAAATACATGAAAGCATTTACATTTCAAGCCTGTATAAATTACAGCAGCATATTGAATCAAAACAATCGGAAGGTATAACGCATACTTAGATATATATATATATATATAATATTTAAGAAATAGGACAAGTGATAGTCACGGCGAAAGATCACAGACGGTAGAATCACATTCTTTAAAATGCAAATAGCGTTAGGTTAAACACTACTTATGTTTTTTATTTATTTAATTAATTCATCAGAGATATAAAAATATTTTGAACTGGGAAAGGTACGAGGCAAAATATGCTTCATTTTATTAAGTATGGTATAAATTATTTGCAAATTTCAATTCCAGTGTTTTCAGTATTTTTTTTATTTGTAAATATTTTGTATATCTTATAAACATGTAAAAATTATGAAGGTGAAAAAGGACGAACAAAGTACAAAATTATGCTGTTCTTAGGATATGAAACGATTGTCTTACAAATTTAGAAACATCTCCGATTCACAATAGAAATAAAACTATAGTCATCTATGTTATATTATTTAGTTGCTTAATTTTATAGATATATTTTGTAACATTATCTACTCAACATATATGACTACTATTTCTTATTATATTATACATGTACGGTTAACAATTAATTAATAGAAATATCTTTCATATTACTAGTTATTTTTCATCATAAATCAACATTACCGTGATGCTTTTAGAATTGAACTATTCTTCTGAAATTGTAATATTTTGAAATTTAGAGTACGTAGTGTTTTTTAAAAAATATTACGTGCATTCAATGTATATATATATACATATATAAATTTGATATTAATCTTTTTATATATATCGTTAATTTATATAATAATACTTATAATATAAGATTAATCTATGAGACCATTTAAGGGAAGTAACATAATTATATAAGATAACAAAAGATCTTCTTGCTTTCGTTATTATAAAGTATCACAGAAGGTTTTCTTTATATGTTATAAATATATTAATAACTTTTGACACATCGTAAATGCAGTAAGAATATTAACTAGAACTAGTTAACCTTTGTGATGTACATACATAAAAACAAATTATATATATGTATGTTTATTATGGGTATAACGTTTTATTTTTAAAATATATGAAAGATGAGTGTCAAATACAATAAAAAAATACATAGTTGAGGGTTATAATATCTAAACATTGAAAGACACTTGGCATGTATTGCTCAAGAGTATACAGAGGGGGCACTTACTAACGTCAATATTTTTATGCTGTATTTAATCGACCATGTGCTCTGAAAATATAATAGAAAAATTACACTTTACAAAATATTAGATTAGACTATAATATGGATTGAAAAAAAATATTATGCAACCTTAAATACCTTGTTCTTCTCCCGTGTGCTCTTCGTCGGATGAATCAAATCTAGTTTCGATTAGAGAGCTCTGTTTTGATAGACACTACAAATAAAGTATGAAAAGTAATGAATACACTAATGTAACGTATAGAAGTAGATTGAATGCTATGTCTCATATTATATTTACAATATATTGTACCTTATTAGATCTTCTACGTGGAGGTGATATTTTATTCCAAAGAGCTTCCAGCTGGTCGAAATGCTGAGATTGAGCTAACGCTGCTTGCTCAGGACCTAAGCCACTCTATAAATAATTTAACAGTTAATTGATGTATAATACAAAAGTGAGTAAAAGTGAAAACCATTTAAAACTACATATAGGTATATATAACCTTTCTTTCCTTTGCTATTATAATTATTTGTCGGGGACTATGGATGTGAAAGACAACGTGTAAATCCTGAATCGATTGAGTGTGCCTGATGAGAGTTACAGTCACAATCACGATCACAGAACTTCCTACTCTACTTAAGTGACAGATATGTCACACTGTACTGAAACTTTTGTAAGTTTTATTGATTTACTGCTTCAAAAAACAGTTTTAGTGCATACTTTTTCTACTATGATATCTACGAAAGCTCATTAAAAACAATACAGTAAACTTACAGGGCAATTGTGTTTAGATTTTAAAGTTTCCATTTGACTCATCTTCATATACCGTTATTTATAAATTAATCAGTTTATTTAAATATAGCTTACTTGGGATCCCAACTCTTTACTCTTTTCTTGTTGAATTTTTGATATTTCTTCCATTGACGCAGATACTGAGAATCTATATTTAAAAAAATATATATTATGCTTGTGTCTATGTGATATATACTATCTTATTCATTAATTTAATACCTTCGTTTTAATCTTTCATCAACTTGAGCCATCATAGCCGAAGAAGTCAAATGGCCGTATTTCTTCTGCCATGTGTAAGTGTCAAGAGACACTTCTTTCTTCAAGAGTCGTTTCATCGGACGTTTGGGGGCTAATGGTCTTAGATCTAAAAAGTATATGAATGTATGAATAAAATGTTAGATTAGGTATTCTAAATGTTATGATTTACCGTCAACTGCCTTAGGAGCTTCATAAGTGGGCATTTTAACAAATGTCGCTGGACTGTTGTGTAGACATATAATAGGAAGACATCCTTAAAATATAAAATATGTTTATAAGTATTACATATATCAATATACATTTTAATATAGCATATCTTATGAAATGTGAGATAGCACCACAACAATTTAAATACATTTAATTCACCTCTATCTAAAAGCAAAATTGCAATTCTTGAGCAGTCCATGGCCATCTCAAACTTCAATATTGGAACGTGTAGTTGTAAAGATGTTAGTGCAAGTCCTCGTTTAGTCTCCCAAACTATTAGTGTTTTATCTTCAGCGCCTGTAGTGTATATATATATATATATAATAATAATAACATAAACATGAATCATCTTTATATATGAATTAGCTTATGAATACTAACTTGAAACTGCAATAGTCCCATCTCCGGACACTCTCACGCAAGTGACTTTTCCAAGATGACCTGATAGTAAATGTAAATCTGATCCCGTGTTTATATCCCATACAATAAGATTACAATCCCATGAACCAGATATCACTTGGGTTTTGTTCAAAACTGAGACAGATACGCATGTGACAATATCTGTATGACCTACTAGTACCTGCACAAAATACATAAATTAAATATATGTTTGCATATGCAATATTTAATTATATCGTACCTGTGCTAACTTTCCACCATTAACTTGCCACACTTTTAAAGACATGTCTTTGGATCCTGTTATCAAATATAATGAATCGACTGTTATGGCACAGCATGTGACAGCTTCGGCGTGGCATACATTCCAGCGGTCGTCTTCACGACTCAACGACCAAATCTTCACCGAATTGTCTCCGTTCGTGCAAACCTAATATGATAATGTTTCATATTAATATGTAATATTTCAAAATTTCAGGAATTATCGAGCGTTTTGATTTATAATTTCTATTTTTATACATATGAACTATACGTGCGACTGAAAAAATAATCTATATATTGTCAGTAATCATAAAGATTGATCTAACTGCAGTTACCGAGCTTTTTTTTTAAAAACAATAAATTTAATGGTATCTTCGGATTTCTTTTATTAACCGAACATATTGATGTATTTTATTAATTATTAAAAATAATATCAATTAAATGGCTTTGCAGCAGCCGATCCTTTTGATGTAATTTTCACTGACTTTTTAGTACATTTCGGGCGGTATCTCGTCTATAACTTGGCGGATGTTGGTTTTTAGGTGCTCAAATGTTTCGGGTTTGTCGGGGTAGACACGATAGCGTAACCCCACAAAAAATCAATGCGCACAAAACAGACACTTTTTGGGCATGTAAGACCTCTCGTGAATCACGACATGAGATTTTTCCTCGAATTTTGCTTATTAACATACACGGAAAAGTGGAAGGTCCATGGGCCCACGCCCTCCTTCCACGGTCGCATCAGGCTCAGGAGTTTCGGCCCATGAGCGACCGGATGTACCTAGCCTGGCTTTCGCGCCTGCATACTGCGCATACAGGCGCTAGACCAGGCCTCCTTCCTAGGTCGTCACGTGAACGACCTGGACGGGTAGACCGTCGCGATTTATCTACTGATGGTCTCCGGCATCACTATCTTTTTTGGAGACGGAGGTTGGATAGGGGATGTGGGGGGAGGGAAGGTATGCGGGCAGTCGCGCTCCGCGTACCTGGGGTCTCTACGGGAGAGAAATGATTTTACGCATCCTGGAAAGAAAAATATTTATTTCATCAACTCATCCTTTGTGCTTGTTTTGTTTATTTCCTCTTTTTAATTTTTTTTTTCCTGCTGCCTAGCTCACTCCGATGAGAGAAGAGAGCTCGCGGGTGGCCCTTAAGGGGCTAATAGGTGGTCCTATTGAGGACGGAACATACACGGAAAAGTGGAAATGTGCCTCAAGAAGATTTTCTTTGAAAAATCAGCATCAACTTCCTTCTGTTCTAATTCCCAATCTGCGTAAAT
Organism: Plectrocnemia conspersa; assembly: GCF_051122295.1. Lineage (NCBI taxonomy): Eukaryota > Metazoa > Arthropoda > Insecta > Trichoptera > Polycentropodidae > Plectrocnemia > Plectrocnemia conspersa. Next base: position 15,711,783 of record NW_028277176.1, read on the forward strand.
TCTTCGCCGTCCATGGTTTCTGGGCTTTAGTTCTTGTGTAATCTAAATTTTATACTGGGTGTATTGAGCAGTGGTAAATCGATCCATTTCGTAAATGAGTTGTTGAAAACTACCATTTGACACTTTGAACGCGCGTGATTATTGACAGCTGTCTGATTTACAGTGTTGCCAACATAGAAAACTCGAATTGAAGCAATCTGTAGATAGTAACGATATTTTAGGGGATCGGTCTCCAGTAAAAGGTGCTTCTAAAACATTTATAGGGATTTTAAAAGGATCTCAAAAGCAATAGTATATTGAGAATAACTAAAATACGTATTTAAAAAACTTTAACAAGACCGTTTCTATTATGATGTTTGCCGGTGTAGCTATAATAATAATAACAATATATATCGAGAGCTTGAAAAATCTGTTGCATATGGTAACCTGCAAAGCGGTTAACTTTGAATATGTCTAAGGAGCTCCGGTAGATCGTATTGGATGAGAATACGATTTAAAATGATATGTACTTACAGCAAATTTCATGTTGTTGGTAACACAGACGTTGTTGCACGGATAATCCCAATTTTGTAATTGAATACCACTATCGGCAAGCCAGAGGTGTAAATTTCCGGCTGTGTCAGCCGATGCCACTCGACGAGAATCTTGCAAGATTGTCAAAGTTTGTATGCCGGCTGAGTGACCCTTTAAAATAATATAATTTATATAACAATGTTTATTAACCTTATAAAGTACGTGTTATAAATAATACGCTTTATCTAATTAAATAAAAATTGAATGCTGATACTTCGTGAGCTATGGTTGTTATAGAAAAACTATTAAAAATAGGATTCAATGCTTTTGTATCAATGTATAATTTCAAAATCAAAGAAAAAGTTTTAATTTGTTGTGGTTATTGAAAACATACATAAAATTTATTCTTAACGTATCACATATTAAGCTAAACTCTGGTTAAAACAGATATTTAAAATATGACATTATACAGTGAAAGCTTATAATCTGCTTTACAAATATATTACTAACTAAAGTTATAAGCGACGCAAAGTAAATGCCGTGATGGGTAAAAAGCGTTGATGAGGGTATAAATTAATTTTTATATAATGTGTAATATGTTAATACATAAGCTTAATTTTGATGTTGTATTTAATTTTTTTTCATATGATTTTTCTGAAACGAAAGGATTAAAGTTAATACATAAAATAAAATAGTTTAGATTAAGCTTTGATTTTAACTGTTTTTGTGTTTCTATTTTTATTTTGAATTACGACTGTATGATATATAAGCAATCTAATATAAAGTATTTATGAGCCAAATTATATTTATAAGATTATATAATTGTGACATCTAGATTAAGTATTAAACAGCACTTACCTTTTACGTTACTTTAAATGTATTACAAAATATTATTTAAACAAATAAGTATTTATTTTGCTTTTATTGGTGATGAATTGAATGAATTTTCTTAACCAAAACTTTGTTGCTTTCTTCAAAATGTCTGATATTGATTCTAGAAGTAATTACTACTTTTATAGAAACTTAACTAAATCAGTCTAATTTAAAACTCAACTATTAAATAGGTGATTGATACAGTTATTTCGAGTAGAATAGGTTCGCATCCGTTCACTAAAAATATGAGCTACCTTGTATGTTAAAGTCAAAGTTGAATCAGCGACGGTCCACACCATCAAAACTTTATCTTCCGATCCACTTATGACCAACAGGTTGTTCGGTGAAAATTTCACACATGTTACTTGCGCACTGTGTCCTTTCAAAGTCGATTGAAGCTGATGGGTGTTTAGCTGCCAAATCCTAACGAGACCCTGAGCGCAACCGCTGGCCGCCAATTGCCCATCCAAGGAAGCATCCAAGCAGCTTATAGGCAGTATTAAACTTTGTTCGTGCAAAAGTTTGTTAACCGTCGACGTGGAAGGCGTGGACTTGAGCTTCTTAGGTTTTGTGGGACGAAAGTTTGTGAGGGAGTCTTCGGTGTGGAACGAGTAAACCGTCACTCTATTGCAACCTAAGACAAAGCAATCGTATTGTAATTATCTCAAACTGTTAAATTATACTAATGGTAATACCTGCTGCGAAGAGAAAATCGTCGTTTTCTGTGACAAGGAGTGCAGTCAATCCGGAGGGTTGAGGAGCCGGTAGAACGCGCAATGCTCGTCCTCCGTGCATTTCATGAACAATGGCACCACCGAGTCTTAATCCTACCACTAGACGAGCGCAATCTTTCGCTACACACATGCATGATACCTGTAATATTAAAATAAAAGGTCATTAATTTATTTTGTCAAGATTTGATCATAACTGTGTCAGGGTAACAAAAGTACATATATCATATACATATATTTATTACAATCTGAGCATCATGATTTAACTGGTTTCCTTAATGCCTTATGATGGCTTGTATACAAAATGGCTTTAAAATGCGTACGAAATGTTAAATTATAGCAATATATTTAAAAAAATAATTGTGGCACACACTCAAAAGAGAGCTGCACCATCCCACATAAATTATTCCATCTACTCGTAGTTATCGCCTAAAGCATCTTTGTGTTTAGAAAACTAGCACGAGCCACTCAGATTTTTAACGGGGAAGCTTGATAGCTCGTGTAAGGAAAGACGTATTGTTCGCCACAGTCAAGAAAAAGGGACGCAATCGCGACTCTCTAGGACAATAAAAATCGCCACCACTCATTATACAATTTAAAAGTGCTTTATTAAGTATGCTCTATGGCGATAATGAAATAAATTATATCCCAGCTAGGCATTCTGATTTATCGATGATTTTCATTTCTCGAGAAATGAGAATTCTCGACTTCACTTCTCGAATTTCTCAAGAATTCTTGAGAAATTTTGATTAATGTAATACAGTAAAGTATTGCAGATACATTATTACATATTATTCTTAAAACAACCATATAAAAACACATGCTATCTAAAGTAAAATCAAACGTCCTCGCTATTTTTTTTTGATAAGAAAATTTTGGCCGTAGAAAAATTTCTCTCGTTTTGTATTGATGTTGGTTTAATCGACAACAAGGCTTCAAATAGTCACTGTAAATTATTTGTTCTCTTGCCCGTCGATTAAAGCATTTTGAATTCTTTCTCCATTAATCTGTAAGATGCTGCTCTTCTTACACTACTCTCTGTAAGACTAAAATAAATCTCTTTCTCTAATTGTTGCGCCAATGATAAATTTTCCATTTCGTCAATAGAATCTAAAAATTTAATGGAATCGCAAGGGTCCTAAGAATTCGTCGAGCCATTAAATAATCTGCGAATAAATTCTTTACTCATTTTAAATATTACTACTTTTAAAAAATAACTAAAGAAATCATTCATTTTTGACTGGTGAAAGATTCTGGACTTTGCAAATATTTAAAAAATGACAACAATGTCTGATTTCTTCGATTATATTGTAATAATTAATAATATATTATTTTTAATAGTAAGAGTATACGAATATTTTTAATTAAAATATAATTTTTCAGACGTCAAGTACACACAAACGAGCAAAGGTGAAATGAAAGAAAAATCTGTCCTGAAATGGTCAAGATGTCAAGAACCTAAATCTAATATTTTTATCTGACAAATGTATCTCTTTAGATTTTAAAATGTTTTAATATTAATCAAATCATAATATTTGATCATAATGGATAAAACTAATCATTCGGTAAAGTAGGATTATTAAATTATTAACTTTCGACATAAACTACACACGGCTACAATATTGTTTAATGTGCAAGTATTAAACCTGAACATTAGGAAGTTTAAACTTTGGTTTAACTGACCTATTTGAAGTTTTAACGACCAAAATCTTGGAAACAAAGCCTTCGGATATTTAGCGAAGTTTCACTTCAGGCAAAATTGTAGTGTACCCACTAATCACAATGTTACTAAATAATTCAAATGAAACTACTACACACCGGTGCTTTTTGTTTCTTGAGTGAATGCAGATCTGTTCCCGTGATGAACGTCCTCAGTCTTATGTCGTTGTCTCCTTCGAGAGTGACCAAAAATACCGAATCCTGCGATAGATCCATCATGTGAATTGGGGATCGGTTGGTGGAATAAATTGTGTTCAATAGCTCGAAAGTGTCAGTAGACCAGACGCAAACTGTTCCGTCTTGAGAGCAAGACACTAGAACTTCACCGCTTTGGATGGCCTTCACACCCGTGACAGGTCCTCGATGGTGATCTATTTTCATAATCTATAAATATATAATATTACATTATACAATTGCATGATATTTGGTATGATTTAAAGAAATTATTCGATATGTACCAAAGCACCATCGGCTAGAGAGGTGACGATTATGGCAGAATCTTCACCGCCGCTTACCACCAAAGAACGTCCAACTATGCAAGTTAAACTCAAAACGGCGGCGATATGCTCACTGAAAATTAATATATCATTAGTTTATAGAACAATAATAGCTTTTTTAATATGGTAAACGGTTCAACTTACGCAATTTTCATTTTGACTGTTAGAGTTTGTAAGTCCCATACGATGATTGTAGTGTCTTCAGAGCCGGTGAGCAGATATTGAGATTCTTTCGTTACCGCCATGCATAAGACGAGTCCAGAATGACCTAGAATATTTTTCGAGAAGAGTGTTAAAAAGTGGATTAAATTAATTTGAGAACAGAGTAAAGAATTTTTAATTTGTCTAAATAATGGGTTATGTTTATATTTAGATATTAAATCCTATGTCAAAGGATATCCTATTTCTATAAAATGAAATAAAACATATTTTCATAATGTTTATAAAACTAACGTCACAAATGTTGCAAAATTAATTTTGGGATATAAAGGCATGAATGGATTTGCCAGCAAAAAACGCGCGATACTTACTTTAGAGATATGGGGCGTGCGTTACATGCGTTCCGCACGCCCATTTCTTTTCACTCACTCTCGTCATTTAACACGCGAGCGAGCGAAAGGGAATGTATCTCACCGTACGCGCCTGGTAAAGATCCCTTAAAATATAATATTATTTTTTAAATAATAATTTCAATATATTATCGCAAAAAGAGAAAGACAACGAAAAGCAAAATGCTTTACCAAATATTGAATTTCCGCAAGCCAATAATAAATGGCTTTATGACACTGCCATAGGAAACTACAATGTCTTGCCAAGAAAATTTTAGTAAAAATTGATTCCCTTAATAGAAATTTATTTAATGGAAAATAATACACCATTAAAGAAAATATACTATTTATTAGTGGTATAGTTGGTGATTACACCCGAATGTCTTTGGTTCGATTATTATATGAACTTTCGTGTTTTTCAATTTCTATCGTGTCTATTATAATTACTTTTTGATCGATCATTACAGATTAGGTTTTTCTAGATTTTTCCAATATCATGGATGAATATCGTGATAAATAATGAAGATAAAATCCAGATTGGTTGCGCATAGTAACATATTGATTGTAAGTTATAATAATAGTTTTTAATATATAAAGTAGATGTCCCACTACTTTCTTGTAAGTGAGCTAGGTCGTACATTTTAGACATAAAAAAATATTTATTGATGAGCTACTTTAGCTCATAGAAAATAACATATACATAGGAGTATAAAATAACAAACGACAATAAAGATCATGATTAATTGATCAGCATAATAAAAATAAATCAGCTCAAGACATTTATCTTAAGGGTCATGATTTTCATCATTAAAAATAATGTTAAAAGCATACAGTTAAATATTTTCTATGTGGAAAACTATTTTTTTTTCAGCAATGTGAAAAACATATTTATTAAAATATCAAAAACATGTGACCCTCAAACTAATAAAAAAAAATATGTGGCATATAATAAGAAAAGACATATTTGTTTTCTACGTAAGATTTTTTTTATATCTAGAGGTTAAAGTTTTATGCCTTTATATAAAAAATATGTATTTTTATTTCTGCATTCTATTTGAATTTTTGCAAGGATAGAATTAATAGATTTTCTTTATGGAAAATGGAACGTTTTTCTCTATAAATATTTAAATGTAGCATGCTTATGGCAAATTATATTACACCTTAAATTAATTTTAAGGTGAGTTTAACGCAGATTATATCATTGAATAGTTTATTTTTCATAGATGTAATTGAAGTGAGTTAAAGAGTATATTGCTCTATTATTTTATTGATAGAATGAAGATTTTTTATAGTAAATTTAATATATTTTTAATAAATTCAAAAGCTCTTAAGAAATAGGAAAATTAAATAATATATGAAACTTTGTTATAATATATTTACAAACAATGTTTTAAAAGAGAAAATAAAAATTAAAAAGTTCACTATTAAATTATAAAAATACTTATTAATGAAATGCACATAAATAAAAATTTAAAATTAATAATATCTTTAAAAAATTATAAAAATAACAATTAGAAATCATATAATACAATTTAATCTATAATAAGTAAATAAAACATTAATTAGTTATTTATAAAATTGTTTCAAAAATATATAAATCTATAAATGTCTACATAGTATATAGATGGGTCTATATTGTATTTTTTTGCCACAAAGATATATATATACAAATATTTACTGATTAAAATCTGTAAATAAACAAATCTAAAAATAAACTTAACTAAAATATCATCACTTTTTAAATAGGCTATAAAATATAGTCGAATTGAAATTGAGGTTTAGATATATTTATTTGAGAATAAGAAGAAGCACTCAAAGGCAGCAAATAATAAAATATAAAAAACCCGATCTTCTGCAATCTAGATTTAATAAAACATTCGAGAGAACAGCTGTGTATTTACAGCCTTTGAGATATTAAACATTTCAAGTATTTATTCAAGCGGGTGTCGGAAGCGATCTTCCGGTGTCTAGTAATATCATTCATTCTTCGTTTCCGTTCGATATTTTACCAATATAACGGTATATCGAGATAAATTGAATTCCTCACCTTTGAAGGTGTGAACGAGCGAATTAGACATGATGTGCCAAAGTTGCGGATCGCCCGCAGTCGGCACAATTAGGAGATGCTGTCCCGTGGGAGCCAGTTCCAATAATCTCACGCCGCCGGACACTTGGAGAACTTTGACCGTGTTGGCGATTGGGGGCTGTAGCCTGGAATTGAATAACGTTGATTACAATCAGCTTTAGTAACACTGTAACCTAATGACTACAATAATAATTAAATAATATGCTTAGGGTGAGCTAGTCGGATTCACCCCTTCACGATCAAGTTATAGCTGGGTCGAATTACTCTAAACCGGATTTAGTTTACTAAACAATCTAATATCGTATTTAATATTACACTTATGATTTTATACAAAATGACTTGACTTTGATTTAGCAATTGAAGGACGTTATATCAAAAAATAAAAAATCGACATAACAGGTTTTTTCAATTTTAACTTAACAGCTTAACGACCGGTATTTATTTGCCGAACTTTGCTTGGTGGCCGGGCGATCTCACGGAAAAATGGCAAACAATTATCTTTTTCAGTAAATTCCCTATAACTTGTAAACCAATTAAGATATTGTATTCAAATTTAATATGTAGCTTCCTTATGATTTTTCGCATAAATACCTGTCAAGTACGTCATTTAACCAGTGTTTCTAAACCTGTGGGTCAAATTTGTTTGAAATAATAGTTTCGAAAACAAATTTATATCATTGGCAAACATCTTACAAGTACAAAGTAAGTGAGACTCTTCAATAGATTAGTATTAATTACCTGCTTTTTTAACACTTTTTAATTTTAAAAATATTTTTTTTTATTTGTTATTTCTGGGCCACAGTGTCTAACCATTTGTATGCCCATACTCACGAAATGAATTTACGGTACACTTCACTAAAAATATTTTGCTTATTGCACTTAAATTAATTAAAAGTAACATGTATGCTTTCAATATATTTTATATTCATCATTTTCATTCTTTCCATAATAATAATTTGGTATTATATAGGTGATATAAACAAAAAACCAAACATAAATTCTCAGAACAGTTTCTTTCTAATTATATTGTATGCTTTGAGCGAAGGCCAACACTCATTTCTAAAAGGTTCATTGTTGACAAGTTACTACCTGCACTTGCGATAGATAGATTGGCTCTAATCTTAGAAAAGATATTTTCTACTTAATTTTGTATTGGTTATTTACATGAAACACAAGTTAAATCAGCCCACAATATTCGCATACACTACAAGGTGTTTAGCAATTCACAAAAATATTATGATAATATTTCATTTAAGAAAAAAATTATTATTAAAAAAAATAGTTTACGATTTTATCTAATGTTATTGTTAATTTATTATTCTTAATCTTATAACACATCTAAGCACTATATTTTTTACCAGCTTAACGCCCGGTGTTTTTTGCCGAACTTTCCTTGGTGGCCGGGAGATTTCGCGGAATAATAGCAAAAAATCACATTTTTTTAGAAAATTCCCTATAACTTGTAAACCAAATAATATATTTTATCGAAATTTAATTTGTAGCTTTCTTATGATTTTTTGCATAAGTATATTGTAATTCCGTCATTTAACCAGTGTTTCTAAATCTGTGGGCAACATAATTAAGTGATATAACGAAAAAAAACTTGTTTACAAATTTAATATTAAATATTTACTATAAATTACAATCAATGTTATTCTAAAAGGGTAAATCGCCACTACCTGTCCCGTCTTATCAGCTTACCTTGTGCATACCTTTTAGGAATTCATCTATTAGGGTATATGACACTTTTTTTATTGTGGAATTCCCAAATTCGGGAATTCCACACAGATAAAAAAATGCATTTTATAATCGAAGTAATGCAGTGTATTTAGTCTCCTCTAAACTATCGGTCGAAACGTATCGCGAAAATAGCTCTTCTCTCTGTGATCTTTTGTGAATGTGATCTTGATTTAAAAATTTTATTTTCAATCACGGCAAAATGGACGACAGAAATTAAACCTTTTTGGAAAATTTTGATGACGCGTGGTCCAACGCCCCCAGTGATTGTGAACATAGTGATGTGTGCGAAAGTAATTCTAATTCAAGTCTACGTGAACATAGACCGCGTGTGACAAATTTGCACTAATCCAGATCATTTTCTTCATAATGACAAATGTTTTTACACGTATCACTCAGTGTAATTATGAAAATAAATGTGTTCAAAACGGTTGTACGCAGAAAATGCACGCCAAAAAATTTAGTGAGTGCAAATTATTATTTATTATAAATGGATATTTTTTATAAATCGTTTATAAAAAAATTTAGAAGCATTTAAACATACATGTTATTAATTTAATTATCACATTTTTAAGCTAATGTGGGGTTCAAAAAAATCGTGCACCAATCAACGTTGTCAAATTTCAAAAATTTCTTTAATGATTATTTAACTATTTTTGTAAATACGCAATTCACTGTTTTTATTATTATTAACTAACTTTTAGTATAAATTATCACTTATTAATAACAACAACAATAAATAAAAATATAATATTCCGCAATGCAAAAAATATGGTCACTGTAAGTGGGAGCGGCTTGGAGAACCGTTACCAAACAACACACTAGCCCAAAAATATTAGAATATAACAAACTAAAATAGGCGACGACTCGTTGCATTGCGACGCAGTGGGATAAAACGACTCTTTTTACGAAAAATTAAAGTAAAATATAATTTATTTTATATTTTATTTTAGGTAGAACTAGTATACTACCATCTCGCATTATAATATAGGGGTAAACTGTATTGTATCATAGTGTATTTTTAATAAAAGAAGACGCATAACGCAGGACGCATGGGCGTTTCCTCGGCCGCTACAGAAGGTACTATCAGGACTCGTGGGTGAGTCCTCGGTCGTTAAGCTGTTAAGATAATTAATTCTGTTTTATTACTCGGTGTGTGCTATGTGTGAAATGTAAAAACTACAGGGAATTACCCTACTTAATACAGTTTACAAAGTATTCTCCTTTTGTAATAAATTATCGTGTTTCCGTAATATTAATAGAAGTTTGAAGAAAGTGGTAAATTATTGTCAACTTTGGTTAACTCTTATCCTACCATTTGAGCAAGTCATATTATTGTATATTTAAACATATATAACCTATTAAATATGTATGTATATAAAATAGGTTAAATGTTGTACTAAAATATAACAATAGAAACGTTGCGGATTCATTCTATAAAATGTCATGTTAAAATATATTACGGATTCACTGGCAATCTAAATTTATAGGATAGAAGATTTATTCTGCACACGATATATCGCAGTAAACGCAGAGATAATAAATTGCTATTACATCACATGCAAAACAAACGTTCGGATAAAACGTTCCGGATAATTAATACTCGATCGATCAAGCTCCACAAGTGTAAATGTCAAGGTTCGAATATTATTCAGCATGTCCTTTGACTGTTTATATATAATAAAATGGACGTTCAATTTATATATTTCTAGGTATTTTCCCGATTTGTATAACTATACCACTCGACCGTTGAACGAGACTGAAATTAAGAAAAAGCTGAAACCACGGTGAGGGCAAATACGTGACTATCGTTTCGAATTATCGGGCATAGATTATATCGGAAGAGTCGGAAGCTTAAAAGCTTTGAATTTGCATGCCAAACAGTATGCGAATGAAGCTAATAAAACTCTAGAGCTCTACAGCGAAGGGGCTATTTTTTATCTTCTAATTGTCATTGGACCGACGCGATGGGAATGGCAAATTCGAAGGATTGATTCAGACAAATACGACTAGCATTTTATATTATTTATATATTAATATATTTTTAAGCAAATCTTCATTTTATTAAATGCTAACTCTGATATTGGCCGACTTATAAACTTTTATAATATTTATCTTGTTTTTTAGACGTTTATGTTTTTGATTATTCTACGCGATATACATACTAATCAAAAGAACTGATTTTTATTTTATTTAGCGCTTATGTTATGTAGATTTTACAGTGAATGTTATTATATATGTTTAGCGGCACTTTAATGAAATATTATCTGAATACATTTTCACTAATGGATATATATTTCTACTAGTGAAAATACAAATTGACTGAAAGGAGCTGATCAAATTAAATGCTCTTCGCAGCTGTCGATAAATGTCAAATTGACAGTTGCGAAAAATGTCTATTTACTGTTCAAACTCAAACCTAACCTTACCGAATTACCAAAGCTCAACTTGCCCTACACTCCATTTGCGTTAACACAGTCAGTTCGAGAGTTATCTATTTCATTTATACTATTAGCTCTGAAGCACACGATACAGATATACGTTCGATATACGTATCATGATTGAAAAATATAAAAAATATAGTATTGATTTTAATTTCTATAAATTTGTTCAAAATATAAACAGGAGTAATGATACAAAAATTGCTATATTTCTACTTTTACTATTATTCCGTATCAATATATGTGTTGATATGTGAAAATTTGAATCACTACTGAGTACACATTACCGGATTATTTCACCGTAATAAGAATGTGAGTAAACTTTTAATATAACAAATTAGATAACAACTTTAAATCATTTAAAAAATGAGTATTTTATTAGTGATAAAATAGCTGAATTAATAGTAATCCAGCTATTAAAAAAAAAAATTAATAGTAATCCAGCTATTGAAAAATATAGATTTTTAAATAGGAAATAAGTTATTTAGGACTAAGTCTAGATAAGTTGGCAATGTGACCCCACAGCTAGAATTCTCAATCGAATATTCGATCATTCGAATTATTCACACAATTTCAATTTCAGTGGTACCTCAGTTTTCGTCGATAATCCGTCCGAAAACAATCGTTGAAATCTGAAACTGACAAAAACCGAGGCAAATTAATTCTCGCAATCAATAAAAAAAACACAAAAACACTAACAGCTAACGCCGACGAAATCTGAGGCAATCGACGAAAACCGAGACAAATTTTTCGCCGACCGACGATAACTGAAGTCAAGGAAAACCGAGGTAGCACTGTATATGGATATTTGAATAATTGATAAAATATTCGTTCATACCATCTCGAATGTAATTTGAAAAAATATTAGAATGAAACATTTTTTATTTTTGAGCAACACATGTAGTCGTTTTTTCTCTCAATATATCCGAGTGACTAGTGAGGATTCAAAAACCTTGGTCCTCTATGCACCTTTATTTTGTTTCTAATAAGACGCTACTTCTAAAAAAAAATGCTTTTATTGCCGTGTCTACTATGACTTAAATTCCCAGAATTTGTTCGTTGAGCGAAACAAAATGTTGAAAAGGCCTTCATTATCGTTTATTGCTTATATTAAAAATAGGTGTACGTTGCAAAATTTTGTGAAATTCATGTTAGGTTTTTGTATTTGTTGTTTAAAAATTTATAAATAATATATAAATATCAATTAGGTGTCAGTATCGGGCGGCGGTGTTAAATGCGCAAGAGCTCATGTGAGTGTAAATGGTGTGGTCACTTTGAAAGATAAACATATATTTGTATCGAAAAATATATACTATTTTAAAGAAATCCTTTATGTAGAAAATAATACTCAGCTACTTGCCTCTTACTCACCTGTGTAAAAGGCATTATTTTACGTCTAAGTCTAAAAAAACACATTAATGTACTGACAAGAATTATTATGAAACCGCTTTCGCGCGATGAACTAGGCATGTAACTGTTTCATATTTATGGAGCGTTTTATGGGCCTGTACTTTTCACTGCGGTCTTAAGTTTTGCAAAGTGCGTCGAGATACGCAAAAGCAGCAACCATTTATTGCCTGACGAACATATAATATTAAGATTTCCTATAATTTAAATTTTATCAGCAACGGGAATAGCATAGGACAATTTTACGTGTCATATACTTTTTTGTGTTAGATAAATATAAACAAAATAAAGTCTATAATAAAAGACGATAACATTAGTAAGACGCAACATTGGTGAGACGAAACTTTGTATATTTTGCCTTATCTCGCGCTCGTGTCTCTATCTTTATGGCTTTGTAAATAATTTCTTACGATTATTATTCGACCCACTCTCTTTCGCTTTCCACCTGTGCTCGCGATTAATAAATAATCGCACGCTGCCTGCGCTCAAAAATATACTACACTCTCACGAGTCCTTACATTTCCTCTAATACGGCGAACATTGAATATTTTATCATTTTCTTATCGATTCTCTACCATCTAGATGCATGTATTATTAATTCGACTGCAAATTGAATATTGCTGTAAAATTAGATATATTAATATAATTATTTAAACTTTACACATTTCTAGATATGTTCCATTTCATACATAAAAAATAGAAAAGCAGCGCGAAATTTCCTCAAATATTACCCTTCTAGAATGAATATCACATTGAGGTGTATTTGATTTACCAACGCAAAAAACTTAATACTTAACCTAACACGATACAAATTTTACTAGAATTATGTGGTTAATATACATATATATGTATGATACACACATAAAAAAATTAAATAACAATTTACGATTTTCATAAACAGTAAATCAGTGAAATTTTATCAATAATTTAAAAATAAACTTTGAAATTCATTATTTAATTCTAAATCACCATGGAGTGATAAAGTATTTTAAAATTAGATATTACCACCAATAAACAGTAATTTAAAACTATAATTTTTAAAGCATGGAAAATCAGAAAAGCATGGAATTAATAAACGATTCAACTAGTTCATGCTCTAATTCGTTGTGGATCAATATATCATTTGCTGATCAATTAAAACCATATCGATCACTTCTATAAGTTTTTGTTTGCGCATTGAGCTGTGCAGTCGATTTTTTCTTAATTATGACTCAATGCTATTTTATCGGTTTAATAAAGATTTCTAGAGCCAGTTCAAATTTTTTCTCCACATTTTTTTTATATTCTGAAATATTTATTAAGTAATAATTTAATTTAATTTCACTGCATTAATCAAATTGATGAAAATAATCATTACTGACAAATCCAAATTTGAGCCCACGTGCTTTTTAATTGAAGGGATGAAAAATAACCCATGACAGTTTTATCTATAATGCGCTACTTTCACTGTTTCGCCGATGAAATGAATACCTTCCGTTCCGGAATATTAGAAGCACACCCAGATCATTTGTACTTTGCACGGTTGCCCGAAAACATTTTTCGCAGCATCTTTCGCTATCGTGACGACGAATAAAATGCACTGATCGTCAAATTGAACACGCACTTGATTCGTATGTACCTATTGCAAAAATTTGTGTGAGTATTTTTTACCGTGTTATTGTGCAATAATTATAACACATCTCAAATATATATTTATCACATAAATCTGTTTATTATTATTAAATTATAAACAGATTTATAATTTTCTATCTACTTCTTTCGGTTCCTTTCAGATAATCGTAATTAACAAAAAATAATAAGTAATATAGGAGTATATTTTATTTTAATAAACTGGCAAGTGGTGGGGAAAAAAATATGAGGTCATCAGAAGCGGTTGATCCTAAGCGATATTTTCCTATACTTATTGTCCCTTTTAAAAAAAAAGATCTTTTAAACTATTTTTTCTGATATTGTAATAAATCAATGAAAGTAAAGAAATGGGACAAAAAGTTTATGTACACAGTCTTATCGCTTTTTATAAGTACTCATAGATAACACAATAAAAAATCAACGTATCTGAATGTAAAAAAAATTGTTTAAGCTTTTTATTTTTTGAAACACGTAATATGGATATGTGTGGGGGGGGGGGGGGCTATTTACATGCATATCTTTATACATTTAGATTTTGTTATGGCACTCGGGTAACACTGGCTTAACGGACACTCTTTTCTCGGAAAACTCTGGCGGGCTCGCATGCCCTTGTTGGCTCGCGCTCCCTTATTTTGTAAACACCATACAGTACAGTACAATTCAAAATAAATACTACTGCAGCGGCTCAATCTGTGTCTAATTGCCACCCGTCACCTCCCGTCGCCAAAGAAACATAGACAGACAGATAATTGGTCATAAATATCGGCAGCTTCAATCAAAATATAACATTATTGGTAATTATATTTTCCCTCAACCAAAAAAAACCCACGAAAATGACAATATATACTGGATATTTATCTTGTTATGTATGAAATAAAATGTTCCGACTCTTGAATCCTTAGATTTTTTTAGCATAATTGGCAAGCATGTATTAACATTCAACAATATATCACAACATAAACTTAGCAATGAAGCAGTTTGTTCGACTTTGAATTAACCATCGACCAGATTTGCCGAATAAGCAACATTTAAATATATTGAACACATTATGCCCAAATAAGTACTATAGTAATATAATAAAAAATTATCTAGAAATCACAAATTTATACAATAAAACATGTTAAAACATGTTATTTTATTTTTTAATACCAAATAATTTTAATATTAATAATTATGTTATTACCGATACAGTGGACGCGAATAATCAATGGACCAGAAAAAATAGATCTACTTCGATTGATTACAGAGGGTCAAGATACAATTGGACTTCCGTATTGATACCTGAATCGTATTTTTTTTGTCAATAACAGCTATTTTACATGTTTTATATTTCAAACATGATAAAGATAAAAAACCTCTTAAAGTTTTAAGTTCACCGACAGGCAAATTTTATGGTGTAACTCTGTGATACCTTTTTGCAATTTACCGATTTCTACATGGAGTGGACTTTTTATGTGATTATTAATGTAGTTCTTAGATTATCAAAGCAAAGATAAAGACAATTAGAGTAGTTGAGAAAATCGTCAGAAATTTTTTCCAATCAAATACTTCTAAATTTTATTAAAATATTTCAAGAAAGCGTGGATATTAATAAACGTCTGGCACGGATCCGACATTTTTATGCAGGCAAATATTTTTTTACAAAAAGGCGCATTCTTGATAAATAAGAATTTTTGATTTTTAAAGAGAAAGAAGCACTAGTTATAATTTACAGACTAAAATTTGTTATGACGATAACCTAATTGGCAAATACACAATAATATAGATTTCTTAACAAAACTAAATTGTGGACTATTTGCCATTATGATGTTTATTAATATTTTCACAGTGAAAGATGTGAGTCAATTGCTTATATAAATCAATATAGACACACTTATTATACAGAACATAACTGGACAATAAAAAATCCCAGGCTAAAACAGTTTTTTTAATCGATTGATTTAGTAAAACCTCATAAAAATATATGTAGTATTTTTATACTACAATACATATATTTTATGAGATACTGACTGGATAACAAACATAATTCTAATATACAAAGCTTTGTTATATAAATAAATAAATATAAAAAATTATTGAATTAATTTTGCACAATCGATTGAATCTACATAACACAAGTACCCTATGTACATACATATAACAATGAAAAGGGCTTTAAATAATAATTTCAAAACTCATTATAAGTAAATTACATGTGTATGGTAATCATATTTGAAAGGACGTCGTTAAAAGGATTAATGTATAATAAATAATGCACTTGCGTGCTTAATACAGTTTTGCGAGAATACTAAAACACATATAATATGCTGTGTAATGATAAATCGATATTATACTATAAATATAATATAATATAGTAATAAAAAAACAAAATGATGAACATGTTTATCTCACTCTTGCAATACGGTATTTATATACAATATGTGTTATTAGTAGATTATTCATTAAATTGAATATTAAATAAGTTTAACGCTGTCTCTGAAAGCTCACCTATTTCGAGGTAGTAACCGCTAGCACTAGAACAATCTTTCCCAAATCTAACTTTGCGAGCTGTACATAGCAGATGAGAAACTTGTTGCGGTGACAATAAGTATTTCGAGATGCGAGACAAACGTATATTATACGTAATACGGTATAAACGTAAGCGCTCGAATTTTCGATTGAATATAACAGATGGCGCTTTTGCTACATTCGCTTCCAGTTCGTTAATTAAGTTTTCGCGATGTTTGCCTTGACCAGATTTACCAAACTGAGACTATTCTATAGCTAGAAATTTATTTGTTTATTAGTGTATTTTTTTTGTTTGCATAAGTGACTTAAATATATAAAATATAAAAACTTTTAAAGGGTGTCTTATCTGTTTATATATGGGAGCGCCGGAAAATTTTATATTATCCAAATGGTTTCGCTCCACCCATACATTATATTAAGTAGAAATCTAAGAGCACAATATTTTATGACTTTTAATTTAATAATAAAATATTTTTTGCATTACTTGTATTGAAGTAGAGCAGTGGGAGCTTTTAATATTACAGTAGCAATAACGAATTAAAATATCTAGCATACATGATCATGTTACACGGTCCAATTTCAAAGTTTTAATGAGAGTTATTGTAAGCATATATGTTTATACACCTATTGTAAGGTACGTGGCAAGTGTATTTATCTGTTAAATCATACCAGTATAATATAATATTATTCTAGCTTAGTGTATTATATATAGACAATATTGTGGTGTGGTGTATGAGGTCACGACTTATGGTAATTGGGTCGGACGTGGCAGACGGCCAAGTCGGGATGTGACAGCGTCCATTGTTGGCTAATTAACCAGATTCATGTGTGCCTATGTCGGTAAAATCTCCCCTTATGTACAGGGGAGTAACTTGACCTTAACCTATGATGCTACAATTTATTATATAGATTTTTTTGCTATGTTAGATCACTTTTCAAACACGTATGTACATATCGTCGTGGTAACTGCAATAGGTTATATGTCAAATATATCAAACTTCACAGAAGCGACAAAAAACATTTCCATTTTGCCCCCATCTTCTCGGCTGCTTTTATAAATTAAATATCATGATTAATTATACTATAATCAATAAAGCAGCCGAGAAGATGGGAGCAAAATGGGAATGTTTTTTGTCCTTCCTGTAAAGATTGATATATTTGACATACAACCACGACGATATGCACAAATATTAATTGCTAAAAAGTATCACTATTTAAACATACTATGTCTGTTTCTTAACTTGGTAACTTGTCGAAATCTAAATTAAACTAAAACTTTTACAACTACTAGTCAAATCGAAAACTCACATGTACGATGTATGTAGAAGAGCAAAGTTTTGAATAAACAGTATTTATGTTCAGAATAGGGCGTAACTTTTGCACATATAAAAGTATATTTAAATTATGTTTATTTAAAAATAATGCTGCTATGCTAAACTAATTTTGTTCTTATCGTTACTATTACACTAGCCTCAATTTTAATAGTAATTTGGCATATTGATTTCACGTACGAAAATAAATGAGTTGACATATTTTTTGTGTGTTGTATTGGCGTGTTATGAAATTTATGGAGAATTTCAGATATATTGTGTACATTCCATACTTCTGCACAATTGTGAAACTGTTATTTTTATAACAACTTTATTTTGTACATTATAAATTAAGACTCTACAGCGAAAATAATAATTATTTTAGAAAATTAAAAACATATGCTTAAAATAGGCATTCTTGCCAGTTTTGTGCACTTTGTATTTTACATTTGTAAATTAGTCATATGGGTTGATCAAATATATAAATAACACGTAATCATATTACAGGACCACCGAAAGCGAACCCGGCCCTGGGAAAACAATGATTCCGGGCCTCATAACAAAAATGGCATTTTATTTATTTTTTAATTAATAAGATATTAAATAAATAATAATAGATACGAGTTAATCTTTTCTATTGTAGAAATGAATATAAAAATTAGGCACCGCTGCGACATATTTTCTGTTATCATATTTTAAATAGGCATTAAAAAATATTAAAAATTGAATGATAATTAGTCGTATTGTCTTTCCTGCTCAGTGTTGCCATATTAGTCTAGGTCAAAAGCAATAAAATCGTGCCATCGCGGTGAAAGTGCTCGATTATCAAGCGTTTACAATATTACAAATGAGAATTCAATGAAGCGCATCTAAACCAAATTTTGACCAATAGGAGAGCGCAAAAAACAATTATCCCTTCTCAGAAGGCAAAAATCCACGTCAAAAGCAATAAAATCGTGCCGTCGCCATCGCAGTGGGAACGCTCGTTACCGAGCGTTCCCACTGCGACGGCGCCGACACGATTTTATTGCTTTTGACGTGAATTTTTGCCTTCTGAGAAGAGATAATGGTTTTTGCGCTCTCCTATTGACCAAAATTTGGTTTGAAAATACTTCGGTCTATAGTAATATCGGTAAGGATAGCTATCATATTTTTAAAATATAGGGCACTATCGAAATGAAGACAAACTGTGATCAATATGTGTTATTCAATGTCTGTCTGTTCTTATTCTTCCTCTTATTTACCAATGAGAGATGAGTTGGCTTAGTTTATATGACTTAAACTTGACCTAATGAAAGTTCCAAAACTATAATTAATTTAAGAACTTTAGGGTTGGTTTTGGGTTTGAATAGCAAATGGACGTTTCGCAACTGTCAAATTAGTTTTATAGATATTTTAAAGCAAAATATTAGCGCCTATCAGTTAAATTATATTTTCCCTAGTAGAAATACATATTTACTGGTGAAAATGTATTTAGACTTAACTAGTGAAAATATAACTTTACTAAAAATATTTTCGGGATAAATTTTTAGATTTTCTTTTAGGAATAAGTACATGAAACTAAACGTATTATTTATTTATTCTTCTGCATTATATACAGTTGGCAAATTACCGATAATACAATCTATAATAATATTAAATTTATATAATTCAGCTGGTGCTGTAGCTGGTTTTTGTTATTTTTTGCTTTTTTTTTGTTCAATTTGCTTTGTATTTGTAAACTTTTGCTATTTCACAGATAATTTGAATAAATCAGATTCTTAATTATAGACCTAACCTAACCTAACATAACATAACCTAACATAATACAGTTTTAACCCATATATGAGCAACCTTTTTTTAAATTAGAATAAATAAAAATATTAAATTTACCATTATTACAGAAAATACTTATTAGTTTTTCTTAATTGAGATGGAGGTTAAAGTCTTATTTTTTTGATTCACAATAATAATTGGACGCGGACTTGGGTTATCTAGTTTTAAGTAATAATTGTAATTCAATTAAAATGGATTTATTTCTGTTACAATACATAAAATTCCGTACAGGAGATCCTAAATATTTGTTTAATAAATTATTAATAAAAATTGTCATATTCAAACATCTAAAAGGTGGACTTAACCCTTTAGACGCGTTAAGCAAAAATAATATTTAATTGTTTTTTTTTAAATGCAAATTTTCATTTATTTAAAATAATATTTTATGTTTATTCACAAAAATTTTTTTCTTGAAAAGCATTTTTTCTACTGATTTTGTGTAAATCAATTAGGCGACTTTAGTCGAATTCCGCTTTCAAATAGTTAAACCACAGACCACAGAGACTTTCGACAATCTTAAACAATAATTACCGTAACTAAAACTTTTATATCCGTTTGTACCACTATATTGTCGAAAGAATACAATTTATCTTGCTTAATAAATAGTTATTTCTATTTGTTATCTTTTATTATTATCCGTCAATAATAAATAACCACAATCGAAGGAGTAACCGAAAGTTAAGCTCATGCTTCATTAGAGAGGCAAGGTTTAAAATAAATTGGGTGGAAAAAAGCCATTTTTATTCCATTTAAGGTTAGAACAGAACACAAAAAACCAACTAGTGAAGATTGACATGTATTCAACTACTATGAAGAAATCTATTAATTATATATTAAAATAAATATATTAATTATGGATTAAAAAGACATTAGCATCAAAATTTAAATGTATATTTATTGTGTATTTTTAATTAAACGTATATAACGCATATATTTATTACTGTTTAACTAAATAAGAATAATTATCTCTGATCCACAACAGGACATCATTGCTAATAAGGAATATCCAATAAATAAATAATATCCATATTGTGCGTATTAGTTGTCAAAGCTGAGCTAAACAAAATAATCATGACAAACATTTTCTCACAAAAGAACAAAAAAAAACATGGAAACATATCGAATAACTTGTCATTAGGGTTGTTTTCATAACTTCACAATAATAACAACGACAATTTCTGCTGACTTTCATTATATCATATTATTTTCGTACGGCTATACGCTGTCGATAATACACACATGTCAGAAGTCACGATACTTATATAATAACTCGATTTCCGATTAAATGTCAACGTCTGAGACGAACGAAAGTGTCTTTTTTTGTAAAATTAAATCCACATCACGCTCGAAATATTGTCCAAAACAGGAAGCTGTATTTTGGAAAATGCGATTTTCTCTCGTCCCGCGCTGTAGTGAAAAAACACATCTCTGAGGCTGAAAAGAAGCTAAAACAGGCAGACTTTATTAGGCCGATAAAAGAGACAAAAGACGCCGTTCAATATTGCGTGACACAACTTAACGACAATATTTTTTTTCTAAGTCTCGCGAAACAAAAGTCCGGAAGCGGGAGAGATACACATAAGCTCTTCTCGGTATTCTCGAATGTCTCAATTTTAACGAAAAGTGTGTTCCTCAAGTTATCTAACATTTCATATTACTTTTATATATATATATTATTTTGTTCATATTGCGAAATGTGAAAGCTGAACGTCTGATTGCATAAAATAAATAGTGTAAGGCGGAGAGCAACGGTGCGGAATATTTTCTGAACTATATGTCTCAGATAAACACATACTTCAGGTGTATAAGTATGTCAATAAAATAGCATATTGCATCCTTAGTAAAGTCAAACGCTTTGTGATGATGTTGAATGCATAAAGAGATTCGAGTGCTACAAGGTGTGGATTTATTAAATAAAACACCGTTGATATTTTATACCAGTGAACTATACATATATTAGAGACTCACATTGCTACACTCAAAAAGTTTTTCTACCACATTGCCATTTCAATTTGCCTCTCCATCAGACTTGACTGTTTGCTGCTACCATTTTGATTAACTTGGACTTTTACGCATTTAAAACTACCGCCCGATAATGACACTTAAATTATTTCAGTAAATATATAAACTAAATATTAAATGGAATTATTAAAAATTATGCATAGCTCAGACAATTTAATTTAATTATTTTGTTTTTTTTATTCCAGGTGTTATTTTACCGATTCAACACTTGTTGTTTGTGCAAAATAACGAATGTTTTGAAAATAAGATATTGTTACGGCGTTTCAAAGAGGTAAACGACTGTAAATATTTACACTTATCACAATATTGCTTACACGCATATGAGCTAATTATTCAAAATTATGAAGCAAGTACGTGTTGATATTAAAAGCAATAAATATAATATGTAAATTTGACCTTGGTCCGTGGGAATTTTTAAACACAGCTTTCGTAAATTATTTTCGCAAGCGAAAAGGTCACATTTTTCGCTAGCGTTCGTAAATAATTTTGTAAAAAAAACATAAAAATTTCAAAGCGAAAAGCAGAACGTTCCTTTTACGTAATCCAAATACAAAAAGGGCTAACTATGGGATATTTTTTGTATGAATTAAAAATTAAATTTATTATATAGCTTGTATTTTATGCTACATAAAGTAAAAGCCCTTTGATTGCATAATTTAATTAGGGCTATAAATAAAATTTACTCGGCAAACATCGTCCGACGTTTGGGGCGTTAAAAATTATTAAACGTTCACTCGACGAGTTCGTTAACTACATAGTTACGCCGTTAAACTGTTTATTTTGTTTGCGAAAGAATCCAAGAGCCGGACCTTTGGGCTAAAATTCAAAAGTCAAACAACGCACTAATAGACGTGACAAAGGACACCCCACACTTTGCCCCGCAAACTAATGGACGCACAGAAGGGTTCCAAGAGAGAAAACAGAAAAGCAAACTGAGGAATAAATACTCATCTCCTAAACAAAGAGAATTTTACCAACAAAGGAAAAATCAATCTATCGTGTTTACATAGATGGAAGTGTTCGTGAAATAATTGATTTATTAGCGAGTTGAGTTGAAGATGAGCGAAAGAATACAAAAAGATGACGAAACCTCTCTTTCGGAAATAAACCGTCTCGCATTTCAAGAGCGTTCCTTAATTATGCGAAAACATTTTCTAGTCGACTTTTAACAATGTGACGACATAACGAAGAAAGAAAAAGGGAGAAAACTTTTAATTTAACCCGGCCGAATTTGTATTATATAAATGCGAGGAATTTTCCGCGTAATAATTTCGGTGCGAATGATGAATTTAGCTTTATTAATTTATTCGTGTACTTGAGTAACATAAATACGAAAATATAAAGCTAAGCGAGCTTTTATTATTAAATTATTTTTTCCATAAAAACTTTTTCACGTAATAATAGGTTGTTTACTTTTATACAGTAAAAACGCATAAATGCTTAAAAATATTTTAACCCGATTATAAATATTATTTCTCCTACACCGCATCACATCTAGCCGGTCTAAAATTTCAAAATAAAATCGCCAGATTTATTTTACTATAGTTCTTATGTACAACTTGTCAACCTTTTTCATTTCTTATGCATTTCCAAAGATCAGAAAAGTATGACGTCTTGAGAATCAGATCAAAAATACGCAGAGGATCAAATCAATGATATGCACACAATAACACAATATAACAAAAATATAAGAAAACTAAAATTGCACGTTAAATTTAAATCTAGTTTTTTAGATAACTAGGATCTTGTTATTTTTACTCAAAATTTGTTGCTTGCACTTTTTCTGACAAAATATAAACACTTTATTTATATCGTTAAATATGTTAATTATATATTTTATAATAATAATCTGCTGTTAAAATTATTTTTGGTCCCATTTTAGACATTCATTGTTGCTGATATAGTTATAAAATGTTGTGAGCTTTATGTAATGTGATATTTTAGTATCAGCTTGCCATAAGAAATGAAGCATTTTAATTCATGCACACGGTGAAGCACCTTCAACGGTAGATGCTTACATTATATGTATATACAAATGCATATGTAGATAGTGCCTTTTACTGACTAAGGTTTTAATGTCAAAATCCTACCCGTACAACGCTGAAATCAACTCCCGTTGAATATTCATATTGAATACTCTCCTTGGGACTGATTCAATTACCCGACAGCGTCTCAAAACTTGGTCCGACTTGTGCATATCTGGCGGTTATGTTTTAATTAGACATGTCGGTTGATTAGGACGCCTTGAGATAGGGTAACCATACTATAAAAAGAAAAGTTATGTTTGGAATAAAATATATAGTACTTTTCTACTGGCTTGGTTTGATGAAATACAAAGTACAATGCCTTTGATTAATTAATTTTTCTGATCAGTTAGCTTATTATGTAGTCATATCAAAAACTACATAAGTTACATAATAGTGCACAACTTAAATTATTTCTGAAAATCTAGTACATCAGATTTTAAGGCTACATGCTTATGCATATGCATATGTTTAAAACTACAATTAACAATGTAACTAAACCATTTTTTTCATAGTTGCCACACTTTTTAAATGAAGTCTGGACAGATGTCATGAGTTTTAAAAAATGTGTGAAATCAAATATACAGCAATTTTCTACTAGTCTGATAAAATAAATTATTTATTGCTGGGTTTCTAAAAAATATTATTAAAAGACAAAATGGAAAAGAGAATAAAATAAAATTTACGTGTAAAGCCATATAGTGTCTTACAACATCTACATACTTTTATTAAACTTGCTCGCAGGTAAGATTTCTTTAGATAAAAATTAATCTAAAAATCAATATCTTATTAAAAATAATTCCAGAATCTTAAAAGGCAAATTGATGTATTTCTGCTGGGTTACATATACAAGAAATATTTCATGACAAGAATTTACACCTGGAATTTATTTTTATTTATATTAGTGGGCTCCTAAGTTTATTAAAAATTATAAATAAAACTTTACATTAAAAACATTAAAAAAACTCGATCTGGCGAAGGTTTTAAGCATTAAAAATAAGAAATGCCTGTCTAAAAGAGGATGTATGTTATTTTTACTAACATTATTCTAAAATTTTGCATTGTACAAAAAAACCTAAGCACAAAAAACTGATGTAGGATATATTTTTTTTAAACTTATCATTTATACATATCGTTTTGCATATTTTAATATATTAACAAAAGAAGCTTTTTAGCGTTTAAGCTTCTTCGATATGAAGCGTTGAGTGATCCATTCGAGTACTAAATTATTGTGTTTATACTTTGTTGCCATTATGTATTTATATATGGGTTTTTAATCGCACATAAATATATAACGATTAGGAAATATCGACACCAAAGGGTTCGTGTGGCACAAGAAGACGATAATTTTAAAATGTATAATATGTTTTTGTACTACACAAATAGCATGTTAATAGTAATAAAACAACACATACAATTTTATATACACATACTATATATTAAAAATATCAAATTATGGTAAAATACATAATAAATATATTTATCTTCAATGTGCCAAAAAATTATTTTAAAGGTTAGATAAATTAAATTTTTCTGGCCAGCCAATTTAATTTTTAACTTCTTAGTAAATTGTGCCAAATTTTAGTAGAGGCAAAAAACATATATAATAGTCCTAGGAACAGCTTAATTAATTTTTTTATCAGTTTCATTTTTAATTGAACTACAGAAAAAAAATCGGTAACTTAATACACAAAATCAATAATAATTACCCTGAAACCTAAAAAGTATCTACATTTTAAGGTCAAATGTAACCCAATATTTTTTGATTGCCACACTTATTTTTAATGAAAACCCGATTGATTCTAAATTAAGTATGCTATAACTATAATCGAACGATGAAAGTGAACTGACAACAAAAATTGAGCTTAATAATAAAAACATGATAATTTGTATATACAATACTTGCTGTACTGCGTTTTAAAAGTAGATTATTTTAGTAAATTAAGAAAGATCATTCTAAACGCAACTAGAAAAACATCGATTCCATAAGATTAAGTTGTCAATATGAAAAAAACAAAGCCGAAGTTTCATAAAATACGATTTCACATACAGTATTTATGGTGACTTATTAATTTATTGCTTTATTTTTGTATTTAAAGAAAAAATTGCCATAAATGTTAATATTGATATTAACTTTTTACTAGTATTTGTTACCAGAAAACCACTTTTTTATTTATAAATCAATAAAGAATTATAAAAATGCCTATAATAATAAAATACAATGCAAAATATTATTAAACTACAATCAAAGTTATTGTCTACTACATTTAAAAAATTGGTAGCTAAATATATAAATAGGATTATATTATCGTTGTATCAGAAACATGATTGCATAGTGAATATATAGTGTAAGGAAATATAATATATAATATATTTATATGGAGAATAAAAGTTTTTTCATCACATCTATACGTAAAGCTTGATCTTAGAAAATAATAAATAAAGGCGTTAAATAAAAATGGATCACTCATAAGATCAAAATCTTACGATAATAATTCATAGAATTTCAGTAAGAAAATTGAAGGACTGTATTTTAAATGGGCAACAAATATACTAAATATTACATAAAATTATTCCAGCTGCTTCGAAGTCATTCAGATCCTAATTTAGTGAATCATTTATAAAACTATACTATATTTGCGTTAGCACAGTCAGTGCCAGAGCTATCTATTTTATCATTATGCATAAAAGTGGCAAGTTTGGGTTTACGCTTCTACTATTAGCTCTTAAGCACACGATTCGGATATACGTTCGATATATTTATCATTACTACAGTTTATTACAAATTTATAGAAATTAAAATCATTATTATATTTTTTATATTTATAAATCAATCAGAGTAATTTGAAAACATGCCATCTCTTTCTCAAGTATGAATAATGTTGAAATAGATAGCATTCGAACTGACTGTATTATCGCAAATATAGTATAGAGAAAAAATATATGCACACATTTTAGTAAAGAGTAATTTTTTAATAATCTTTTCCAGTGAATCTTAAAGCAGTAAACGAAGAATCAAATGAGAGATTAAATCAAAATATGCTCATCATAGAACGCTGTTTTAAAGGGAAATAGAATACTTGTTTAATAGATAATTACTAGGCTGATAGGTACTGGTTTCTAGGTTGAAGATAATCTGATGGAGATAAATATGAAATAATACAATATAATAATTCTATAGAACAAGAACATGTGTGCAAGAATCTCAGTATTTTTTTTTCATTTACATATTGATTTCTTTTCGAAAAATCAAAAAAAAATGCTACCTAAATATAGTCATCATAAAATACAGATTTTGGCGGAAATATAATGCAAACATGACAGCTAATTACTGCAGGTCACTGCAGAGAAAAGCTGATGAAGATTAACGTAAAAGAAAAACACTAATAGTATTTTTCTCTAATTAATTTCATAACTAAAAAGTGCTATAGATATCAATCAATAGTGGCCGTAACAATAAAACTTGTGATACGATTGTCACTAAATCAATAATCAAATTTTTAGTTATAAATTCATTATTATTGATATTGGATCTGGTCACTTATATTCTACATAAAAGCTATGATTATGTTAACAAGGACATATTTAACAAATCCGTGAAAACTGTTAAGATAAAACACATAATGATTTACTCACATAAGAATCAATCAATTTTTATTTTGATTTCTTTTAATAAGCAACATGATTTTTCAATAGAAAGATGCTGCTTGACTCTATCTACATGCTTTTGTAGATGACAAAAAATACCCTACGGATGTATAGATATTTAACAGCTAAAAGTTGTTTCATATATTATCTTGAAACTTTTGTGTAATCACAGAATCAATTTTCATCCATTTGAAACTCAAGTATGATGAGCTAAATACAGCTTACACCACTTGCTTCTTAACGAGCGATACCCTAGTGGTACATATAAACTGTTGATTGATTAATTATATTGTTCTGGATTCTAACATAAGTTTGTGATTTAGTAATAGTTAAGTACAATATTATTTATGTAGTTTTTACACTACACACGAACCTACATTAAAAATAGCAATAGAACCTTGTTAAAGTAAGGTACCTATATCAATTTTTTCCCCACACCCAGTGATTTTCATTAACTTACTGAACCAATATTATCCAGGCTTTTTTTTCAAAACCTCGGTCAATACTAGATAAAGATCAGAGCGTGTTCACGGATTAGGGGTTGACCCTCTTCATTCCCGGGTGTCCGCGTATTAAGCCAAGAACGTGTCGGGTTCGACGAGGCTTTTGCGGTCGAGATAAGTCACTTGTCGAATAACATCACGTCGCCGCGAAGAGGGCCCTTCATGAGGTGAGACGAGCCAACAAAGGGTGCCGAATATAAATCGTGGAATTATTTTTCAAGCAAATCAATCAAGCGTTGTTTTAGGTGAGATTTATGCGAAACTAGGCCCAAACGCAGTATTCGCGTAATGGGTTCTAAATTGAAATTCAACGAGGGCCGCGTGTGCGAATGCGCCCCTGGGCCGCAATCGATGGCATTTACAAATTGGTGAAAGGGTTCGTGTCGCGGTACGTGACCGAGGTGCTTGATGAAAGACGAAACGCGTGTACGAATTCAACAGAGGTATTAGTCGTATAAATTATTATAGTACAATGGTTGGAGAAAATAACAATTACGAGAGATATTCGAGCAAGCAGATATTAAAGCATTTTATTCTCAAATTGACCTTTGATAACTTGGTAAGCATAAAAATGTTTCTCAATTTCATCGTCACAAAGCACAACCTATTTTTGGAAGCCAAAATAATTTTTGTATTTTGGAAACTTCTTTTTTTGACCTTTTTTTAAAGGCAAACACATATTTAAGTGACAATTTATCTTTTAGAAAATTAAAACATGGAGTATTGCGACTGAAACTTAGTAAAAACGACAGTGTATATATTTAATAGCACTAAATATTTACTTTACAAATATCCTTTGTAGATTATTATAATTTAATTATTAATTAACAAAAAAAATATTATGAAATTAATAGCAATGCCTGTATATTGATACAAAAGAGAATAAAAACATTTATATAATATTATTTTTCATTTTTGCTTTAAAATATTACTAAAAATTGCTATGTTGGCAAATACATATAAATTTAATTCTGTACAATAAAAATGTTGTGTATTTAAGAAATCATTAAACACGTTTTGTATGTATAACAGAACAAACAATAGCAATGCATATGCTTAATTTATTATCTTTCCATTTTATCAAAGATGATCTATATCAAAAACTTTAATACTTCTAAATTTACTAAATCCTCGTCGTGCATATCTTATTTTTTATAAGAAAGTTAATTCGAATTAAATGTAATAAGATATCATTTTTCATAGCGAGGATTATTTTTACAGGCTGATTAAGAACATCATTCATTATAGAAGACAAGTTAAATTATAACATGTATTTTTATTAAGTCCAAATAGCAATTTTATAGTTTAAGCAAAAAGTTTATATATTTACATTCCGCTAATATTATCAAATAATAACACGATTCAATAACTTGATTTATATAATTATAATTCAGTTATGGGTTTATCAATATCGTCGTTAAAATTACAATATATTTTCAAGGAGCAGTGAAGTTTTTGCCACAACGATAATTTAACCCTTTTATATACCAGCTGATTAGATATACTAAAATCTAATAAAGATTTAAATTATTTAAAAAAAAAAAATTTATGGCACTCTTATATGTTTATAATATAAGAGACAATTTCAATATTATTTAAAATATAAAAGTGAAATTCTGTTAATAAAATAGTAAGAAGAATTTTATATCATTTCTAGAAAATTTATATTATAAAAAATCATAATTAGAACTCTGGTTTAAATTAATTCAATATAATCAAAGGGAATTCCATATTTTTTTGTAAATCAGTTGTGTTTCATATTTTTCTAGGTAGCGCTGAAGGTTTTTTCGAATTTTCCGACTTTTTTCCGAGTTTACTTTTATTTTGTCAAAGTTATGAGGCTTTTTAAGCATTTATTTCTAACAATGAAGTATTTATATTATTTAACTTATTCATTAAAAAGTTAATTGTTACTTCGTCAGACTAAATTCTAGCATCTCTGTAATTTAAGATTAAAATCATTTTGAATAATAATGAATATACTTAATCCAGTGTTTAATTTAATTTATTTGTTTTATTATTTTGCCTCTTATCTATAAGATTAGGAAAATACAAGAAAACCTAATTATATAATATTCACTAATTCCGATCTTTTAGACACGATAGAATATAAAAAAAATTCACTGGATTTCATATGGAATTCGAGCCAGGGGCGTATATTCAGGGTGTGCTAGGTGTGCGGCGCACACCCGCAAAACCATCTAAAATATAAATTTAGAAATTCAGAAAATTTAGGGCATAAAGCGACATCATTTTGCATACAGTAGTATGCAAAATTATAAAATTTTAATATGCAGTGTATAGTATGCATTGGTATTTGTCATTCGCTCTAAAAGTTTCCGCGCGACCGACACGCTATGTATTACTCATGTGGCGCGCCGACCTTGAGTGCGGCGGCCGACTAAAGTAAATTGTTCCGAGATTTAACGGCTGAAGTCGTTCTGTCGGCTGGCAGCGCTCAGTAGTAAAATTGGTCTCGAATTTGGTGCACGTACTTCAAAAACTCTTGCGTCCGTCGCTGCTTTTTTATTACATTATATCACAATAACAGGTCACTCATTTTTTATATTTTGGGGTAAAATAGTTTATTATCTTATTTACATATGATCAATACTTAATTTTCTATTCTAGATTATATTTTTTTATTTACCCCAATAATGATGAAGAATATTATTGAAGATATTTGGAATAATCCATTTTCAAAAAGAAGTTATGAAATTAAATTGAAGATCATCAAAATTGGCAAACCACGTCCACCTCTTCCCAATTTATTTATGAAGCATAAAGACAATAAATGTGAATATACAAGACATTTTTCATTTTCATCATATGAACGATCTGAGTGGTTAACAGGCTGCGAACTTCGATCTAGATTGTTCTGTTGGCCATGTTTATTGTTTTCCAAAGAAAGAAGCGTGTGGAAAAAAAGTGGATTTGCTGACCTTAGTCATCTGATAACGGCACTGAAAAAACACAAAAGAGCGCAGTCACACGTTCAATCATTTTTTTCTCTCAAAATGTTTGGAAAACAACGAATTGAAGTCATGATTGACGCTCAACGTAAAGCTAATATAAGTCAACATAATGAACAAGTTCATAAAAATAGAGAAATATTAAAGCGAATGATTGACGCAGTAGTATATCTAGGAAAACAAGAACAACCTTTTCGAGGCCACGATGAGTCCTGTAATTCACTAAACAAAGGAAATTACCTTGAATTTTTAAATGCACTTCGAGAATACGATTCTGTTTTGGATACTCATTTAAATACTGCAACGGTGTTTCGTGGTACTTCCCCATCCATACAGAATGACATAATTGAAGCAATTGGTGATGTTATTAAAGATCATATTAAGGAAGAAGTAAATTCAGCAAATTTTGTCGCTATTATTCTTGACGAAACTTCAGATATAATGACGAACTCACAGCTCTCAACAGTTTTGCGTTTTGTTTATGAAGGTAAAGTTTACGAGCGGTTTATTGGCTTTACAGACGTTAGCTCTGATAAAACAGCCGATGGCTTATTTTGCCACGTTGTAAATATAATTGAAGAATTTCAAATTCAAGAAAAATTAGTTGGACAGACTTATGATGGGGCGAGTGTAATGAGTGGGCATATTAATGGTTTGCAAGCCAAAGTACTCGAAGTTTATCCATTGGCCATTTTTACACACTGCTATGCTCATTTAACATTACAACAAGGTCTTTCCAATATAAAAGTGTGCAAATCATTCTTTCAAACTTTAAATGGATTGTCTGCATTCTTTTCGAAATCTTCCAAACGAATAAATGCTTTACAAGAGTTTGTAGCTAGAAGACTTCCTTCTGTTACACCTACAAGATGGAATAACACATCACGGTTAAGTAACACAGTGCAAAAATACAGAAATGAATTTACGGACTTTCTTCGAGACGTCGTGAAAAATTGTGAACTATGGGACCCCGACACTGTAATAAAAGCACGAGGTTTTCTTAGCTTTTTGGAAGATTTTAAAACAAGAAAACTTCTCCACATATTTTCAAACCTTTTTGGAAAAACTGATGTGTTATACAACATTTTACAATTCAAATCTTTTGACATATTATATTGCTGTAAGAAAGTTACCGAAATTTTGCAACAACTCAGACATGAACAGGAAAATAATTATGAAACATTATGGGATTCTTATGTAACGGAAGAAAATTATCCAAGACTGAGTAATGATTTGCTTGTTGAAGAAAAGCACGCGTTTAGCCAACTATTTAATACAATAGTTGATAATATATGTAAGCAAATTGAAAACCGTTTTTCTTCAATGTCCAAATTGGAATATTTTCACCTTCTGGAGAAAGAAAAATATGAGCAATATAAGGGAAAATTTCCAAATGAATTACTTACCAAACTGCAACAATTCTATGGAACATTATTTGATTAAATAAGTTTAAAAAATGAGCTTGCTGTTCTTTATCATTTGCCTGAATTTGCAAAGAAATCTGTTCATGAGCTTGTACAATTTATGAACACAAATAATTTTGAGTCAGGTTTTCAGGAAGTAGATAAATTAGGCAAACTAATATTAACTCTTCCAAGCAGTACTGCTTCAGCAGAACGTTCATTTTCTGCTCTGAAACGAATTATTATTTGTTATCGAAATACCCAAGGCCAAGAAAGGCTATGTGGCTTAGCTTGATTTCAATAGAAAAAGGGATCCTTATGGACATTAAAAAGAAGAGCACTTTTTATGACAGCGTGATAGAAAAATTTATGATTAAAGAAAGAAGATTAGATTTTATGTATAAATAATTATAATTTTATGTTTATTGGAAATTTGATATTTTTATATAATAATATTTTAGATTAGGTTTGATGTTTATTTATTTATTTATATATGGGAAAAAGCTGTAAGGCAGTTTAGGCATGTCAAAACCTCGGCTAATAAAAATGA
This sequence comes from Plectrocnemia conspersa, assembly GCF_051122295.1. Taxonomy (NCBI): domain Eukaryota; kingdom Metazoa; phylum Arthropoda; class Insecta; order Trichoptera; family Polycentropodidae; genus Plectrocnemia; species Plectrocnemia conspersa. The sequence continues at coordinate 15,744,719 of NW_028277176.1, forward strand.
AAAAATGTACGTTTTTTTTTATTTTTTATAGCACACCCAATATTAACACCCACCGTACGCCACTGATTCGAGCCCAGGTCTTTTAGGTATTTTTTAGACTATACCATTGACTGTAATTTATTAACATGCTTCAAATATATATAATTCTTTTTTTACAAACATATAATATATATATATATTTAAATTTTGGAAGCAACACATTTTTCTTAAGTAAATACAATAAGCACAATAATTGCAGTAAGTACAAAGAAATGATTGAATATTTTTCATGATAAAATACTGTTTTGGAAAAAATATATTATTGTGTCAAATAGAATATACACATGACTCACTAGCTCTATATAATATGAAACAGCAATAAATCTAAACTTCAATCGTTTGTGAGAAGCCTTCAATTCATGTATCGAATTTCTCGTAAACCGATCGTGTACCTTTAAAGGAATGCAATAAAGATAATCTCGTTCAACTGACGTAGGTGGATGCCTAGTAAAATTATTTCGTCGCTTTGCTCTTATCAATAAAGGTGCAGCTTTCAAAAGCCGCAATGTATCATATTACGCTTTCCTTTGTACACAAAATAATGTATTAAATTTGCTAATATTACCAACCAGTCAAGGCAACGATATATATAATATAACATATTTTTCCAGCTTTCCTTAATATTATAAAATAATTTTCTTTTATGCGACATTGTGTAACAACCTTTATATAAATATGATGAATAATGGGTATCCTGCGGACTTATCATGTTTTCCACACAAAATAAACTTCTTTGTAAAGCCCTAATGAAGGAACGTTGAAAAATATTTATATTATCTGAAATAATGTCTATTTTTAGAAATAAAAAAAAATATTATGATTCATAATCAGTATTATATTATATGTAGTATGTATTGCGTCAATAATTCAATAGATACTGTTATACTCTATTTAGTAAAAAAAAAACAATATTTCGAAGTTTCTTTTGAAACTTTTAGGTCAACGCAACCAAAAAATATATAATATATAAATATGCAAGTAATTAGAACAATATGGTTTAGATTTAGAAATACATTTTTCTCTTAACGGTATTTTATTATTTATTTAAAAATATGCAACAAAGACAATAAATCATGTTAAAATGTTAATTTTACGTCATTGAAAAAACACTAATATTAGTTATCCAGTTTAGATAATAAATTCTCAGAATACAAGTGTATTCATTATTAATCGGTCCTTTTCATAATATTATAGGTATAAGAATTTTAAATTACCGAAACTGTGCTTTGAAATGCAGTTAATTGTTAAGGTAGTAAGCACACATGTGATATATTTGAAGACGAAAATGTGTTTATTCCAATAATTCCTTTGAATCACATCGATTTGTCTTTTCGCCTCAAACCGCTTTACTCTCGGTACTGCTGTAACGTGTATATTTATAGAATTATAGTACCGAGAGACCATTCACTTTACTTTGCTCTACGGCTTTCCCTTCTGTATTATGCACATAGACACATGTTTAGCTCTATCATATGAATGTGGTTGAATCTACCCATATATAGTGTAATCAACCGCTCAATTCTGTATAAAATTCAATGTCGCTTCTTATTTGAACCTACTTGCAAATACTTCTTAATAAAATTTATATATATTTTTATAAAATCGAAGTTTTGACGCAATAATAAAATGCTGTTTATTTTTATAAACAAGTTGTGGGGGTCCAACCAGCCGTACCAATAACCCTAAAGTCATTCAAACGACTATTTTACATATAATAAAAACTCGCCAGAAAAAGATCTAACAATATGAGAGAATCCCCAATTGGATTTTTCGCAGACCACCTACCTACTAGCACATTAACTACTCGTAAGCATCATACAAACTACTCTTTTTGCGTAAAGAATAAGCGATAAGCAATGCGTCTACCTGCGTAAAACCGCTATTGTCATCTACTCCCTGCATTAACGATATTTGAAAGTATCACCTTGCACCCCATTTCAAAGATTAAGCAAATCATTAAGCAATGCAATCGCCCCACCAACATCCGCATCTATGATTCAACAGAAATGTCTTAACCGTCGGGCGCAATAGGTTAATTGCAGAGTTCGGGCGCAATGTGCTTATTTGAAAAATATTGAATAACTTCCCGTAGTGAAGGTCAAGGATAAAATAAATGGGGAGATTGTATAGAGAACGTCAACAGAGGCAGCTACTGGAAGAGGCATACAATCGAAAGACATCAATAGATAAACATTGCGACAAGAATTTCAGCTTCTCCGCCAGCACTCAGTTTACTGAATGCAACTCAAACATTAACTTTTCCGGCGGCTATTTTGCCTGCGAAGTAACACCATTTTAGTACCAAAACCCGAAACATCTAACGACATTTTACTCAAATTTAAATATATTTCCCCGTTTAATATTTATTTGTTATTAGAATATCTGTCTGACTATTCGAAAAGTATTCATTTTTAATTTTATTATGTAAAAGTCCTCTGGACGATCCGCTAATGTCTCTCGTGTGACAAAACGTCACATATTTTATATTTTTAATTTATTACAGCTCTGGCGAATCACAGATATGGATGTTAGTGGGCCAATTGCATCGCTTGATTTTTCAACTAACGAAATATGTATACATTTTGAAATGAAACTTTCTAAACCGTTATTACAAAGGATAGACCTATTGTCATTTTAAGACCTTTAAGCATAAGAAGGTAGTTTTTCAGTGATTAATGTGCTAGCAGGTAGGAAGTCTGTGAAACATTATATTATTTCGCAATCGTGGAATCGAGTATTATTTTATTGTTAATAATTATTATTGTCAAAACGAGTTGCTATTTCATTTTTATAATATTTGAAATGGTCGTTTGAATGATCTCAGAGTTAACGGCGCAGCTAATTGGATCCTCACAACAAAAAGTGAAAAAGCCTTTTAAGGAATTTATTTTTTAACTATTGTAAATCTTTAGTTTTAGCATTAAATATAGTTAATGATTAATGCTTAACACTCGCCTGAAATCAGTTTGAAAAGTAATGACATATATTATTACATCTTACAGTCAATGTTATAATTTATAATTACAATTATTAATAACGATATTTTCCGTGATATTAGGAAAAGCTAGAAACGAATGCTCAATTGTAAGTATAATTAAATAATAATCGCTTATTCTGATATCCTAGATATGATAAAGTAATGTTTAACAACTGATCATAAATCGAAATTTTTAGTTGTAAACATTACAGAAAGTCTACAGAGAAAATATCTAAAAATTTTTAGCCATGATATATTTCTATTGAGTTAGACATATATTTTAACACGAAAAATCGTAGATGATTTTAAAAGCAGTGAGTAAATATACATTTATACAAATTTTACTTTATCAAGATATTTCCTAATTTAAGATATAGAGCGTAAATCGTGCCAAACGTTTTCCTGGTCAAAATAAGGCTATAAATCTCTAGAGTCGAAAGAGGTGAAATAGAACCACCAAATAATCTGCAGTAGAATTTAGATTATTATTTAAAATATAAGATTTTATTGAGAAGCATTAGGTATATTTGCTAATGATACGCGTATTTCTATAATTAGGATAAAACACGATGACACAAAAAACGTAGTGTACAAATAAATTTTTAACTGTTTTAATTTAAAGAGTTACTATTAAAACATATATTATTATTAAGCTAACTGTTGTTATATATTTGTGATATTGGTTTTGGGGGAAACAGAAAAAAAGTAATTTGGTTTGCAAAAGCAGATTGAAATCATATTTGAGTAAAAAAATAATTATATATACATTTATATTTAAGTATATAAATAATATTTATATTGCAATATGTAATTTAAAAATTACTTCGGACAATATGCTAGTAATCAAATTTCACGTCTCGTCTTCCTTTTCGCTTTTTTTGTTTCGCAAGGAAATCGAATCAAGTGACGATTTAGGGCCCAATTTCCCGAAGCTGCGTCGGACCGCCTTGCAAATCGGCTTAATGAACAAAATAAAAGGGGGAACATTAAAAAGATCCAATGATCGAACATGATCTGGGATTATGTCCTCGTCTCGCTGCGGCCCTTTGTGCTATGCCTCTTCGAGTCGAGGCTTTGTATCAACGATGCCTCATGAATAATATAATCGGCCGGTGAAAGGGGCGTATCGACTTTCTTATTCCAACTTTTGGTCGCTTTTCATAAATATATAAGCCTATATATTGCGCATTAATGTATTCATGATAAACACATGAACTCTTTATTGGAATAAAAATTAACCCAAATTGTTGCGCATCCATTTTTATCTTTTATTTTCGTTAATTAAGTTAAAGCCTAGTTACTTATTGTTTAAAAAAATAAGCAGATATTTACAAATTCTATAGTACTACCAATATAAGACTATTTGTTGTACGGACGAGAATTGTGGCATCTTTCTGTCTGTATTTTTACATAATATAAATATCAGGCTCAAGAGTATAATTGCAGATTTATATTAAATAGTATATTAATAATATTTTTTTAAATATAAACAAAGTATCAGCATTAAATTATTTTGATATATGTAGACTTTGTATAATGATTCAATATAATAAATATATCATTAAAATCAATTGAGGTGATTTTTGATTTGTAAAATAGATCTCAACATAAACAAACATACCACACTATGAAATGGTGAATACTGATGTGAAACATGCCAAAAAAAATTTATAATATTGGAATAAAATACTAGTAACTATGCTCAGAAAAAGCATTGAAGTTGAAAAATTAAAACAAAGTTAAAAATTTATGGGTGTTCATATAAGCAAATTTCCCAAATTAAATGCTGAAAAAATATTTATTAACTTTCAATCCTTATATTACGTATATCCCTCGCTTTTTTTCAATTACTGTTTATGCTCGACTTTCAACTCAATTATCTTAAAATTGAGCTTTTTGCCTTGTATATCTTGGCATGTAGGGCTCTCAATTAATTTCCCAGAAAAGCTCACATGCCTTAGCATCTGAGAAAAATAATTTATATGTTTTTATATTTATGTATTAATGCTCCTAAAATTATGTATGTGTTATAACAACACGCTTCGTTGATATTATTATATTGTATAAAAACTTTTTTTATTATACGCCCATGATTTCGGTTGTTGTATAACTTTGTACTACCGAGTTTCATTCTATTGTGCACGCTCTTTAATAAGGATGAAACCAAAATTTATATGGTATTTTGTGTCAACCGAATTACAATGAAGTTTGTATCGACGAGGATAATTTTGGAAAAAGCGCGCGCTTTGTGTCGAATTCAATAGGCGACAGTACAAAGGTAGCGCTCCGAATGGAAAGATCCGACACATTGTGAATTTTTAACTGAAAACTTTCACTGTGGAATTCCAATATGTAAAATTCTTAAAACAAAAGGTATATTCGTACACACTAATTTTATTCACAACTATTAACTAAATATTTTAATGCAAAACATCTTTGTGTAAATATAAATCTTAAAAATCCATTTTTCACAATAAAAAGTATCTACTTTGTCACATATTATATAAAATCAGGGCTTACTACTTTTAATATCTATTTTCTTTATTAAAATTTGCGGTATTGAGACGGTTGTAAGCCGCTTTCAGATGACGTCACATGTGAGCTATCTGGCCTCTAGATTAGTAGCGTTAAAGTATAACATTTATTCATCTAAATGGATCAGTTAATTTAATTAAAACGAATGCGGTTAGACATTTAAGGTTCTGTTTTTTTAGGGTAATCCAAAAAAATACAGATTAATAAGAATAAAAGGATCATATCCCGTGACCCGTTAATATTATAGAAAAAAACATAAAGCTTAATTTAACCCATTTAAATTATTGTATGTTTTCAAGACCATTTTATATTGAGCTTAAGCAGCGGCGGATTATGACCCTCCATAAGCTCTTCAGTAGCAAAAAAATCACAAGAAATAAAGAAAATATTAAAAATAATATTACTTGAGACAAATATTTTCCTTAAATAATTTACACAGACTTTAAAAAGTGTCTGCAATACGTAAGTTAAAATAGTATATGTACTATATGATATCATACTTATAATTATTACATGAAAAGAAAAATACTTTCAAGTTCAAGGTTTGAAAAATAAATACTTTTTTGGGAGGTTTTACTAATAAACTGTTATTTAGTTTAATGTGAAGTCGAATTTTTTTTAATATATCATTGATATGTGTTTGTGAAATAAAATTCATAGCGCATACAAATGGATGCGCTACAATTTTTATTTAGGACATATTACTAATTAATAGCATATTTTATAACACATAAATAAATAAAATATACGATTCAATCAACGGTGATTAATATGTAGATTTTATTTATGCAAAAAATATTTAATTTTAATTTTGCAGATGTATTCACATTTATAAATCCATTGTCATTTAGTTCAGCAAATTCATACAACCAAAACTATATGTATAAAAAGCTTTTTTTAAATAAATCAAATGCTAGTTTAAAACGGCAACATAATGAAAGGGAACAAATTCTCGGGGCTCGATATCCTTGAGGGGCCCAACAAGAATATATTTATAAAAAAAGTAAAAAATCTGAACTAAACTACAGTTGTTTGAGATGTATCTATATACTGATTTATTTCAGGTATAAGTTTCTTTAGCTCTTTTTTATGCATTTTATTCATGAAATAAAAGAAGCGGAACATTGCCTTATCGCACGCCCTTATCTCTCACCGTACGCGCCTGATTATTATTTATAAATGTTACAGTGAATGTGTATTTTTTTATTAGTTATATTTTCATTATTTAAGTCCAAATACATTTTCACCAGTAGATATATTTCTACTAGCGAAAATAGAATTTAATAAAATAAGACAATAGAGAATCAAGCCATTTCTTTTATATTCTCACATTCCCGTTTAATTTCAACGCGAGCATCGATCGTTGTGAACAGAATTTCAGAGAGAATTAATAATATACGAAGGTAAAATTTTACACAAAGCACAAGAGACATTATTTAAAACTCACCATCCGTTGAGTGGCACCAAAAGCGGTTTTGTGTAGCCGTCGCACCATGCCATCGCCGCAGTCACGAGGCCGTCTAAAGCGCTATGGGGCTTTACAATGGCCGGTCTCAGCCAGCTAATTACCTTTTGAAAATACAAGTAAATATTATTACCATACTATGTATGCATGTATTATGTAAACGTAGACAGTTGGAAATCTGCTGCATTGCAATGCACTTGGTGGTTTTGAAACGATTTACGCTAATTTAAATAGGCATGCTTTGAACACGGAATTAACAGGACATGCCAGACAGATGTATCTAATTAAGCACTTAGCTCTTTAGGGTTAAATAATTTACACTTAAACAGTATCGATAATAATATATAGAATATGTTGTAGATATTAAGCACTGTATTTCTAACTGTAACACAAACAATAAAATATACATATATTTCTATGAATGTTGGAAAAATTATGTAGCTTTCTTTATATTGATAGATTCAAGAAGTGAATAAAATATTTTAAGTGTTTTTCCAGTAAGAGCTTTTCGCATTTTGCATCCACATTTTTTAATCTTGGCCTCACTGATAACTTACTACGCCTACTCAAAAGATTTCATGTAATAATTTTTTCATTAAAATAATATTTTTATTTATTTAACAGTGATTAAAAATCATTTGACTTACACTAAAATATAAATTTATTTACCTGTGCTCCCAATTGCATATGATCTCTCGTCAATATATCGCTGGATTTTCTGACAGTGCTATACACAAGCTCTATGTCTCTATCCAAGATATAGCACCGCACGTGCTCCAATATGCAGCGTAGATAGGAGATCGTAACGGTTTGGACCTTTTCATGAAAAATAAAATGACAAATGAATAAATATTTCAACATCAACAATTGCGTTGGTTTACTGACGCGCGCTTTCAGCGGTGCTCAATCGATGTGGTACATTATGTATGTGTATAGAACCCTTTGTTCTGCGATTCGGCGCTCGTAAATAATTTGTGTGCGAATCGAAATCGGAGCAACAACGAAAAGGCTGTAAAAACATTTACTCGGCGGTGTAGATTAAACTTGCCGAGGTAAAATCTCTCATGGGAGAGCAAACAGCGGCACAATAGGGGAGACAGATATCAAAAGCTTTTCGACAGAATAAAATTCTAACAAAAAAAAAGAAAGGAGGAATAAAAGTGTGCGCACATAAAGGCAAGGAAATTGTCAAAATTGAGGCAAGAATTTTGAGCACACACAACCCTTGCCGATCGGATGTTGTCGCAGAACTTGTGCGATTGGGGGGGTAAATTCGGGCATGTCGGAATAATCATACGGGCTACTGATTTTTTTCATATGTAGGTCGATTCTATGGGTCGTGCTTAAAGTTCCGCCCTTAACGTGATCATAAATAAGATCAATATGATATATAATACCCTAGCATATTTTCCACCTAAAAATATTTTTATTTTGATAGGAATAAAATTTCTCAAGATCATGTACATACATATGTATCTACATATTATATATCTCGAATATTAATAGCAAACTTATTTATAAGTAAAATATCACAATCTATTGTACATTTACTGGTTATTATTTTTTTTATTATGCTATGTTAAAAATCGTAAAGATGTATTCTAAAATATATTTTTTAATATTAGAATAAATCTACCTCTACTGAACAGTCAATAAAAAAATATTATAAAATTATTACTCACTAAATATTTATCCCTTTTTTCTCAAATATTTGATGAAATGTTCAAAATAGTTTTTGGAGACGCAATTCAAATATTTATGTAAGTTCAACTTACTTTTCATCATTCCATTTCACTAACCGCAAAATCAAATCTAATATTTTGATGCGCTGCTAAGCTGTCACTGTTGCTGTTGTACTGAGGGACGATTATTTACTAATTACTTGTCAGGTATAATGAGACATATGAGTGGTTATTGACTAAATTTTCTATTTAACTCTAATGACGATTAAAATTTAAACCTGAATTTATTAGACGCGGTTTTTTAAATTTGTTTTCTATATAATTAATGTTAATAATAATAATAATTAAATTACATCGTTACAGACTGAGTGAGAACTTTATGTGAACTATATTTTGTGTGAATCTTCTTTCGTTGCTTAAAATATTTATATTAAGTTATATTTGATGGATTTTTACAGACTACGAGAAAATTTGCGTGTTAAAATTTACTCATATATAGACATAGGTCTGTCATTATGACTTTTCGTATATACTAAAGTTCATATTATATGTACATATTTATTATATATTTACTACCTATCAAAAATTGATAAAAAATATACAACTTTTTATTAAATACCCAGAATTATACAGCACTGTCTTTTAGTTTGTAATTTTAGCCCTTCAAAGATTTCAATTAAATTGAGCGTTATTCAAGCATATTTAAGCTTAAAATCAAACAAAAGGTTGCAGAAACATGTCGTATTGATAAAATTATGAATACACAAAGATGTTCATTTTTTCTCTTCCCTATGATAGCAAGCTACCATATCATCGGTTGACATAAAATTATTTAGTACCACATGAATACGACTAATCCCTAGAAGGTGAACTACAGATGATATTTTTAGATACAATATTTTTTAGAGATCTATTCAACTAGAACGTGCAAAGGGTGCTTTGCTTCAGATAGTTAATAGTAGAAAATTTTATTTTTGCAAAAAATACGGAACATTTTTAATTGGGACAGACTCGATAGCACTTCTAAATAATTGTATTTCTTATATAATGTAATAATAAATAAATATATAATTATGATTATGACACACATAAGAGAGATGTATATATCATCCCACATAAATTATTCCAGGTTATCGTCGCTATCGCCAAAAACATTAAAACACATTGTGGATGGCTCGTATAAGGGGACCGTTTTCGAGCGCTGATGTCTTAGCCGCGCCGGCTAAGAACAAGGGAAACGATCGCGACTCTATAGGATTAAATATTACCAACCATCGATGGATTATCGATACCAACCCTCACAAACTTCATTGAATAAACACAAAGCCAAAAATGCAATGAATTGTATCCTAACGCTTCTAGAAAAAAAAACACTAGGATGAAAATACGAAAACGGTAGTCATTCCCATGTAGATTTAACTATTTTTTTTCTGAATCCTCTATGACAACAAGGGGTGCGTTTTGCTGAAATTTTAAACAATGAAGTCATATTCAATTATTTTTATTTTTTCATACGAAATATCGCATCGTGTAAGACGTGAATCAATAAAAAATTGTTAAAGTGACACGCGCTCCGCATAACGAAGTCGAGCATTCTCGCCAGCTTTTCCGATGTGCCTAAAAATATCTATCACTCTTTGAACATTACTCAAGTATTTATGCTTAAAACACTTTCACTAAAAATGTGTGAAAATTCACTTGACAATGCTGAAAGTTAGCACCTTGTCGATCGACCACCTGCTACCTTGTGCAAATACATGTAATACATATTTTGCATTATCATTTACTGCATAAATGTCGTCGATAAAGAAAATAAAGAGTAGAGGACTAAAATACACCAAAAAGAGCGAAATACTCGTCGAAGTAACGATTTATTGAGTAACAAGACCATTCGAGAAATCGAAATTGCTGAACTTCTAAAATAATAAGTTTATGTAATAATAAGTAAGATTACACAGATCTGGATTTAAGAATAGAGGGAATTGGTCTCTGCCTTCTAAAGGCATAAGCGGGTAGTGAACATGGAACGGTGCGGATGAAAACCGTGTTGTTGGTCCACTAGCGCCGTTGAGAGTGATATGGATACATTTTGTAAATACATATAATAATCTATTTAGCTGATGCGGATAGGTTGATAAAATAATTTGTTTGAAATATAATAATTTTTATAACTTATATTTAAAATAGCAACTGCGGTCAATAATATAATAAATTCCAGTTGAATATTAAAATAAAATTAAAAGCATCGGAAGATTTATATTGTAAAAAAATTGTAGTTTTAAGGGTATTTTCCGCAAACACAACCGCGAACGGGCGAGGAAAAGTGAAAACCGATTGAGGGTGGAAAATCGCTACGAAATAAAGATAAGCTCACCGCCGCGTGTAAAAAGTCGAAATTGCATATGGTTAGATCCTTGAGTCTCGTAAAGTCTCCGGCAAGCAAGAGATGAAGCCAAGACTCCTCCACGTGTCTCTGGGTGAAGGGGGCTGTGGCTTTCCTCGTCGACTGGAACGGGGTGCCGATATCTTCGCCACCTTCCGGATCAGCGGGGTCTTTCTCTGTCTTTTCCGTACCGTTTTCGGGAGCTAAAAACGAAGAGAAAAACAGTTCACATAAATACAGAATGACAAGAAAAAGCAAACGACGGCATTTTAAAACCGAGAAAATCGAGTGAAAAATAAAATGTTTTCTTTTAAAGCCATTTTTATTAATGGTTACAACAGTGGCGAGTCGAAATAAAATAAAATAAAATATGAAGATAAAAATACGAAAAAAATATGAAGATAGCTTCCATACAAAAGCCTTAAAATGTTTTTATTTATTTGTTAAAGCCTATTATTTAATATAAATAAATTGTTTTAAAAAAAATCAATCTCAAATCAAAAAATGATCATGATGATCATTTTTTATTTGAGATTACTTAAAAGGTAATTGAATAATAATTTTAGCAAGGTCTTATTTAATTAATAAAAGTTTTTCATGCATTATTTAGGAACGCAAATTGAGCTCCAAACTTTATCTAATAATTTCTTGATATTAAAAAAAAAAACGACAATACTAGTTTTTACGGTCTTAATTGAATATATTTTAGTGAAATAGAAAAAATCAATTAAAGATAAAACAGAAGCTATAATATTTGCACTTCGTAACTTTTACCTTTGCCTTTTAAAAGTCAATAACGAAATTGCCTAAAACGGGGAGAGCATTAAATACTTAGATATACATCTGTACTTTAATTACGGAACTAAGGTCTATTTCCGATATTTACCAGCAGAAAGATGCTCTCAATAAAAAATACTAGTTTAATATATATATATAGCTGTTTATATTGGTAATAACATATGCTTACGTTTTTAGTTATATATTTTTTCTGAACTGTCATTCAAAACAAAGCGATACAAATAATAGAGCAACTTCATTTAAGGTTTTTAATAAAAACAATTAAAGTACAATGTACTCATATAATATTTATACGAAAAAAATCTTGAATTGAATTAAGTTTGGAAAGCTCATCAAACTAATGCTAAATTTCTGAATTAAAAAATCTAGGGTAGACTTCGATTTATTTAATATATACATATTAAAAATATCGAATCTAAGAATGAGAATACTTAAATTACACTTTAGTCACCCTCTCCGTTAATTCTGTTTTCTCTAATATAGCTATAACAAAATTAATTTGTTTTTTGTTAACGTAAAGTTATTTTATTTTATAATGCAATAAAATAGTAATAACGCAAAATGCTTTATTTTATAATAACATTATAAAATAAATCATTTTGCGTTTCGCTTTTTAATTTATAATAATAATCAAAACACACACAAAGTCATTATTATTTAAAAACTGAAGAGACTTAAATATAAGCTCTTGTAAAACACAAAACTGTAAAAAAAAAGCTTAAAGGTTATTGTTAATAAGAAATAATTTATATAAGTTATTTACATAAAAAAATAATTAGCATCTGCACTTCAGAATATTTAAAGATTTTTCCTCTTGGAATTAATCAATCAACTTTTCTATTATGATTTTTGAACGTGTAATGAAAAGCTGTTTTAGCTATAAATATTTTTATATTCAATAAATTTATTATGGGTTAAGAAAGATATGATATGGTTTCTTATTATTTATAATATTACGCGATTCACTAAAACTGTGCACGATATATAGCTTAAGAAACCATATGATAAAAAAGATAATATAGATACCTTCTATTAAAATAAAATAAATATTTATTTTTCAAAAGCTTATTGTATTTTTGCCTAATTTAACTTGTTTTAATTATATCTTAATCTGTGTATTTAATTATGAAGTATGTATATTATTGTATAATTTATTACACAATAACAACAACAAGCATTTATACATGCATGTTCTGCTGTCGCCATTCCTTTGATATTTATAAAAGGGGTGATAAAATCTTTCGAAATAAATACCCAAATATATATGATATATATATATATATATATATATATATATATATATATATATATATATATATATATATATATATATATATATATATATATATATATATATATATATATATATATATATGTATATATATATATATATATATATATATATATATATATATATATATATATATATATATATATATATATATATATATATATATATATATATATCATATATATTTGGGTATTTATTTCGAAAGATTTTATCACCCCTTTTATAAATATCAAAGGAATGGCGATATATATATATATATATATATATATATATGTATATATTTCACGCAGGCTTTTGATAAATTATACTATTCAATCTTAATCAAAAAGTTGATTGATCTCAGGTTTTCTGATAAGTTAACATGGTTCTTTCGAAACTATCTGGAGAATCGTCGAAAATATGTTGCCTATGATTCGATATGCACAAAAGAATACATACTTAAAATGCTCTGAAGTGTGCAAAGATGAAACCTTGATCCACTACTGTATCCTCTGTTCATAAATAACACAATAGTTGTTCACTCGGAATATATAATATAACTGACTATATGTCTCATTTGAAAAAAGTGTTGTAAAACAGTAGCATAATGTAACATTTTTTAGAATGTTAGACCTTAAAAAAATTCTAAACGCAAACTTATACAAAATATATTTTAAATATTAACTGTTAAATACAATTTTTAATATTACATTATATACAATGCTACAACAATGTAGTTTCAATTTAAATATATTGTCATTGGTATTTAGAATGTTTAAATCCTTATCATAATTATCTATACACATGCAATTAATAAGATGTTTGTTTCTGAAAGAATGTGAATAATTTTATATCCAGAGATTTTTTCATTTGACTGAGTTCATGTAAAACTATTTTTGCGATTTAACATTTCTTTAAGGTGCTGAAAGAAATAACAGATTGTCTCACTTATATATTTAATGTAAATCTTACAACATGACAGCGCGATATGACGCGCAATGCGATACAACGGGAAAAACACAATCAACAACTACTAAGTTAGTAGTGGGACACCAGACTGACATCAAAGTCTGTAGATCAGTGAAATATATAAATAAATAAATACAACTTAGCTCAATTTTATTTAAATCATTCATTACGATATTAATCTGTGAGATTAAAAAAGTCTGACAAAAATTATTCTGTGATGAATGGAATTAGTAAATATTATATATCGGATACAAATATATAATATTTACTAATTCCAATATTTTAGAAATTTAAAACACTCGTGGTTATATACAATTTAAAGGTATTAATCACTGACGCAATATATCGGTCAACATATTTAAATATTAACCGAGCTTCAGAAATACGCGCTTGCGTTGCAATTTCGTGAGTAAATAAATATAAATTAATTTATTGTAAAATATGTGAGTATATGCTTTAAAAAATAACAGTTGTGTTATGACCTGTTATTAAGTTTCTAGGGCTATATGTTTTTGGCCACCATTTGTATTTTCTTCGATCCATATGAATATATTCGTTAAACTATGCAAACGCTCGAGAACGTTGGCATTGCTAAAGTTGTAGGTATGTCATTTGTGCTTTACGCTGACATATGTATGATTAATGGAGCAGAAATGGAGATTGATCCCAAAAGGATGACGGGGGAAATATTATATTATGACAGGCGGGACGGAGAAAGGTACAAGATAACCACAAGTGTGTACAATGATAAATTTAGGTATAAAATTTTGTGTTATCCCTTATCTTATCTAAAGTAATGAAGTAAAAATAAGTACCTAGAATGCAAAATAAATTTAATATACGTTACTGAGTATTACTTTCATTTCATATTTATATTTGTAATATAATTTTAAATGTTACAGAATTTAAGGGACTCTAAAATTTTAGATAAATAAGTAAATACAATATTCGCTCGAAATCATCATTTTGCATTGTTTAATTAAAATTCTCAGAGTAAATCTAATTATGAATCACGAAAATAATTTGAATACCAAAACAAAAGGTAATTGGATAGGAGATATAATTGTATATATATATTTTTAATTGCTGCAGGTTAATTGCTTTACCTAAAATTTCAATAAACTTTCAAAATACTCAGTATTTACAAAATAATTTATTTTATAAAACAAGTCGTATAACAAACATTTTGTAACAAAGCTTTCTTGCTTTAAGAAGATTTTTAGAAGTTTCTTTGATAAACTATTGTTTTATAGATATCGTTGAGTTATGAAAAGCCACCGTTTTACGATATTTTGGCTTATGACTGTATTATGATTTATATTTTACAAATTTAAGTAATTTGTAAAAAAATTAAAATAGAAATGTTGCTTAGTATTTATATAAAACAAATATATTTTTTATTTACATTAAAATGTATTTCACAAATGTTTTTATCTATAAATACATGTCTCAAGCTTTTCTTAATAACGATTAAAAAAATTATCATCATTTTTTTACAGTTAGTACATATTAAATTGATTTAAAACTAACTCATATGATCAGAGTGGTAGGAAGGCATTGGCAAAGGAACATCTGCCAAGGGCGCAAAAACCTGAGGGGCGCTTGGAACGTGAAGTAAAACTTTCTTACGACGAAAGATACAATGTAAACAAAACATGTATTAAGGGTTTCGAGTAAAGCTTCGACTTGAAAGGAACTTAAGTGGGTACCAATTCACGCAGGTCATTTTTAGTGGATTTCGTTAACACAAAAAGAGGCCGAAATCCGACGATAGTGATTTCAACGAGTTGAAGGAGAAAACTATCATATGTGATTCAAATTAGTCTCAAAACATATTCTTTTACTAGATACTCAAAAATGCACTAAAATCAGTTTTTGAACCATTTGAAGATATGGTTTCAGTCTTGAAAAATATGAAAGACGGCGATTCTTTTATTGACAATATATCGTATTACTTCCAAATAAAAAAAATATTTAACCATAAAAGTTTTGGAACAAAAAATAAATTTAACAGACATTGCAACTAATTTTAATCAAAAATTTAATTTGCCAGTTAAAGTTTAGAAGCCCCTCTCTCTATCTTTTTATTTATATTTTTTATTGAATATTCGCTATTTAATTTTAAATATATCTGTATTCTGTAAATAAAATTAAAAATTAATAACAACGAGATTTGAAAAAATGTGAAAAACTAACAAACAAATATAACATAACATCGCATTTCACATATTGCTCCACAGTTTGTCTGCATTTCGATATTACACTATGTTTTAAAAATATGATAGCTATCGTTACCGATATTACCATGGACTTCTAATATAAGAGGGCTGATTAAAGTATATTCAAACCGAATTTTGGTCAATAGGAGAGCGCAAAAATAATAATCACTTCTCAGAAGGCAAAAATTCACGTCAAAAGCAGCAAAATCGTGTCGTTTTGTTTTTTATGCTCTCCTATTGGGCAAAATTTAGTTTAGATATGCTTTATTTGATTCTCACTCGTAATATTGTTATAAAAAGTCGTAATACAAACGCTTGATAATTGAGCGTTTTCACCGCGATGGCATGATTTTATTGCTTTTGATCTAGACTGGAAATTCACTATATGGCAACACTGAGCAGCAAAGAAAACACGACTAATTATCATTATATTTTTGATATTTTTTAATGCCTAATTAAAATATTTTGCATAAAATATGTCGCAACAGTGGCTAGTTTTTATATTTATTTGTAGCATAGAAAGAGGTAATTCGTACCTATTATTATTTATTCAATAAATTATATTACGATGTTAAAAAATATCTTAGCAAAGCTATTTTCAGCTGAATAAAAATCTAATTACATAGTAACCAGCATAAATAATCCGTTTTAATTCAATACGTGATGAATAAAATAAATTGTCAAATCATACACGTAAATACAAACAAACAATTTATTCCTCAAAACGCAATACAACAGATTTGATGAATTTGACTACATGTAGATTTATTGTACAGTTGAATTGAATCATGTCACATGTTATTTATTTATTTTTTTCCTTCAATTTAAACACCGGCGCAATATGTATCTGAATTTTATATATTGTAGTAGATCTGTGAAACGCTTACGCCACAAAAGTAGAAATACATATTGGTGGAACAAAAGAGCAAACGAAGGTTATTTTAACATCAAAAGGATCACATGCGCGCCTCTTATGTCATTTAATAAATAAACCAATATTCGTATTACGTTTACCTAAATTCGTTTTGATGTACGAGCATGTATGTTATATATGTTCATACATGCATATATAACATACATGTTTGTATAATATATGTATACATACAAAAAGCTTGTGAAAACCATGAAAATGATCATGATTAAATTGTGTAGGAAAAAGTATTCATCTTACATTTAAAATAATACATTTTATCTTCTAACACGGAAATAATAATAAGGCACAAATCAAAAATAAGATCTGCTAAAATGGATAGTAAAATCATGCAAGACACCAAGTATTGCATAATAATCACAAATTTTCTAAAGCCATTGATAACCACCCATTACTAGTCATAAAAATAAGCCCTTGCAATAAATCAAGGCCCGTTTCGGATACAATACGTTCGACCTCGCATCAATTGTTCTCCAGACCCCCTGGTTAAACGATCGTCATAATAGTCACATCCGCCCATTTCTGATGAACGTCAAAATTTTAAGGGTGTGTTTTTGACGAAAACACGATTGGTTTCTATTAATCCTCGTCAGCGATTCGTTAAAGAACGATCGATATAAAAATGTGACACTTGGTCTCATCAGCAAATATCGAAAACATCGAGATAATTGCGAAAAGAAAATTGAGCACATAAACAGAGCATTCAAGAGATTATCACAAGATCAGTTTTTAATAGTCGCCGTTTTAAAACAACAAAATCTCGAGATTTTTACGAGGCTTATTTTCAGAAAAAGTTAAATGTCGATATAATTAAAACTAATTCGCCTCAAATTCCGTTATTTCCCATTGTATATTAACGTAATTTATGCTAAAGTCGTAATTAGAATCCTCTATGAATAGCACTGAATAAAAATTATTTTTATTTCTCTCTTATATGTTATTGCGGATCTTAAATATATTTTTTATAATAATTTAGATATTTGTGGACCATTGCAATATGACTCAGATTTATTAAAATAAAATCTTAACTTGATTAAAAATATATCTCTGCTAATCGAGTTTATCAATTGAACCACTTTTATTTATAATTGGAGGGATGAACTCATGCATTTAAACATAATAATTAATAACGGAATAGCGTAGTCCGTAACGTTTCGGACTAGTTACTCTGAGGTTGCGGGTTCGAGCCACGACCTCGAATTTTTATTTATAAAAATGCGCTATTTCTAAAAAAAAACAGCCTCAGCTGCACTGACATCTATTGATTATAAATTGTGCACATAATAATGTATAATTAATTATATAAATTCCCAGACTTTCAGTCTGGTGGTCAATACTTCTTTGTAGCTATTCACTATGTTTGATTGATTTACTCAGTTGGTACAGACTTGTATGTTGTAACGCATTGGGCTTACGCTTGTCAGGTTACAATAGAAGATTTATTAAAAATAAATAAAAGTAAATAAATAAATAAAAAAAGTGATAACCGATTAAGGAAAAATAGGTTTCTTTGTTAAAATGGGAGACAACTGTGAGAAAACTTTTAACAGCTTAAGTTACCAGGTATGCGATATATAAAAGGATTAAAATTATTTTACGCCTTGATAAAAGATAATGCGTGCCTCTGAAATGATCGTTTCATACCTGGCTTAGCAGCCAACAATTTAAAAAAACTCACTACCCTTCTGTAATTGCTTGTTCCGCCGAAAAAAGGTCTGAAAACAAAATTTACCATGGAGGGGGGTATGGATATATGTAAATACCAGAATGCAGGCAACCAATAATCATTTAATTTAAGTCTGAGGATTTCCTCTGATACAAATGTCATCCATAATTGAACATTCACTACGGAGTTCAGGACATTGAATCTACAAAAGCTCTCCAACTTGGACTTTAACCAAGAGAACGCCGACTCAAATTCAGACCAGCGAATATCGCAGAAGCCACCGCTTCTCTCTTAGCATCCAGCATGATGTCCGGAATTCTGAGATTAACCCTCACTGAAGACGCCTGACCCATGGACAGCACATCTCAATTGTTGCACAACATATAAAATAGCAAATTCTGTCTCAACAACAAAAATAAACGCTATGGCCCAAAGGTCAGAACAGTACATGAGGTATTACTTTAAGGAGAATGGTTTATTAGCAAAATATTTAAGATTTTTACAATACGTAGCTAATGACGTTTTAATTACAGAAAATAGTAGATTATGAAAAAATATATGTGAAAGCTAGACTTTGTTTGACTATATTTATAGCAAATGAACCTCAAAAGATGTTTTATGTATAGTTGTGATTTTAACATTAATTTATATATGACGTATTATATTTTAGGTGCACTATCAGTTTTTTTAAATATTATAAATGCAAAGTAAAACTATAAAGAGAAAATGATTCGTCTATAAAAAAAATTATGATTTACCTGGATCGCTGGCGTCTGATGGAGTTTCGTCGGTTTCTTCAAATTGACTGAAGAAAAGATTAGCAACCTCGTGATGAGCGGTTCTCAATTGTTCTTGTGCTGCCAAATATCTCCTTCTAGCAGCTTCAGCTATCGCTGCTCCTCGCCAAACGCAAACAAGTTTTCCCGACATCCATTTATCCACTAACACGGCCTCTAAAACAAAAATCGAAGGTGAAGAAATAATTTAGTATACTGCTACTTTGAATACGTTGTTAAATGGTGTCATAATATTTGCTCCGTTTACATTTATTATATTGCGAATTAATATTATATTGCTTTTATGCGGCTTCAATCTGTGCAAGCGTACCTAAGCGTGCGCCTTCTGTTAAATATTGGTTTAGGGTTTAATTTACTGTTACGTTTCCAATATATAGCTTACCGTGTTACCTTTGAGAATCGGTCGTATATACGGTGATTGATATAGGTATGTAATGATTTGGTTTTATATTTTCTTAGAAAAAATAATTATATTTTGTATAATAATTTTGCGTACTTGTTCATTGTCTACCTGATTATTGTGTCCAGAAGTTTCTACGATAACAAAAATACTCATTTTATAAAATATTTCGAAATTCATTAAGCAAAACACTTACATTTAAATAAAATATAAGACCCTTTAGTTAATTAACTTTCTACTTATTAAATATGTGAATAAAAAGTACCTAACTAACACTTGACTGTCAAGATCCAGTAACTTATTTTATTTAGAATTTCATAGCAGGTATCAAGTATTGCAAATTGTGGTATCAAGCTATCTAACAAATTATCGATATATGATAAATTTCACGTGGTTTATCTATATTGTATCGTACGTTTGACCGAATATAAGTGACCTCCAGAATAAACCCGCATCACGTAGTATACCCGCAACGTACTCTCATATATGTATATAAATATAGTAGGGTACGAATCGTTTGAACGGAACCCGCACGGGATGAAAATTCCTTTTTCCTGCCATTATTTGCCAGGCGTCAATCTCCCCCGACACCGTTCCGGGGTGTGGGTATTTGGATATCCATGACGTTTTATAACCTCCGCAGAAAGTCTCTTCCATATGACGAAATCGTAAAGCAGTTAACAGTTTCTCGAGGGAGTTTGCATCGCGAGTCTTAACCGTTTTATACCACCAACGCATTAACTCGCTCAGAACTCGATTAATTCCAAACTTATCGCCACTTTAACTCGTCAACTTCAAATCCCGTTTATTTTTTCCGATAGTAGCTATTCGCAAACTTAGCCGTGGTAAATTAAAGTTTCATTTATTCAGATATAAACGACTTAACGGCTGAATAAGTAAGTTTGCGATTTATTGTTTATTTGAAAACTTTGAAATAAAAAAAGCAATGTCATGAATTTGAATGCATATCAAATCCAATAAAATTAAAAACTTTTAATCATTTTTTATTTTTGATATGCTATATCATTGTATTATATATAAAGTTATTGCGCTTTGAGTTTTAGTAAAGCAATTGTTAAAGGGGTTTTTCATTTTTTTTATAATAGTGATGAATCAAGTCAATAGCTGGCCACACACGGGCGGATCTGCCCGCCGGATTTGTCCGAAATGGATGTCCGACGGACAAATCCGTCAGTGTGTGGTGCTAAAACTCTCGGACAGATCCGTCTGTTGTCTGTCCGTTGTCCGTGCTCAAAACGAACGGATCGGACACGGACAAGCAGATCTGAGCAGAGATCGCGCTCGCGTAAATGACCGTTTACTGTGTTTTTTGTTAAAATTTGTCCCTTAAATAATTTTATGACCCGGGCCTTTATTAATTTGCGACAAAGTTGCCGCCAACGTCTAAATTTTTTAAAAGTTTTATTACTTTATGACCCATTTCTATTATATCACTATACAATAGAAAAAATAATATAAATTTAAGATGCACTTAGAGACTCTAGATACGTAAATATTATATACATTAATACATAATAAAAAATATAATTTTAGTTATATTAAAATTGAAGTTATTATCATTATTGAAAATGTATGAAGAGATCAAGGTATATATATGTATGTATATAATATTAATAATAATAAATGTCATTTAAATTTAGAATTTACTTTAAACACTTTATAAATTTAACTTTTCTTCTACAATATCTACCGAGCTCAGTCAGACAGATCCGAGCTCGAACATTTTGCGTCTGTGGCCAAGCCCGGACAAATCCGTCAGATGTCCGACGGGCAGATCCGTACGTATGTGCTGCGGTGTTTAAGCGCTGGAATTAAATTTGATTACAATTTTTATGCTGCAGAGACTTATTAACCTAATTTATATGTAAAGCTATGCGTATATATTAAAAGTTTTTTGTTATAGTCGATTTTATCATATGTTGTGTGACGTACTACACATTTTTATTGATTAAATTAGTAAAAAAACTTGTAAAGTTTCTACGGCATACGTGTTACTCGATTTATCTGTTTAAAATTATTTATAATATCAATAGAAGGTTTCTAATGATAATATAAATAATTTGCACAGACTTCGCATCTCGCATATTGCTCTATAGTTGGTCAGCACTTCAATATTACACTATGTTTTAAAAATATAATAGCTATTCTTACCAATATTATTATGCACTATTGATATAAGAGTATTACTCGAAATATATTCAAACTAAGTTTTGGCCAACAGGAAGGCGCAAAAATAATTATCACTTATTAGAAGTCAAAAATTCACGTCAAAAACAATAAAATCATGGCGGGGCCGTTGCAGTGGGAACGCTCGGTAACAAGCGTTCCAGTTGACAGTTGCGAAACGTCCATTTTTTGTTCAAACCCAAATCTAACCTAATGAAAATTCTAAAACTAATTATGCTTTTAGAACTGAACCAAAAAGCAAACTAAGCCAACTCATCTCTCAGAGGAAAGAAAGCGGAAAAATAAGTACAGACAGAAATCGCATTTCACATATTGTTCCACAGTTTGTCTGAATTTCAATATTCCACTATGTTTTAAAAAGATGATAGCTATCCTTACCAATATTACTATGGACTTCTAATATAAGAAGGCTGATCAAAGTATTTTCAAACCAAATTTTGGTCAATAGAAGAGCTAAAAAAACAATTATTCCTTCTCAGAAGTCAAAAATCCACGCCAAAAGCAATAAAATCGTGCGATGGTGACGGCACGATTTTATTGCTTTTGACGTGGATTTTTGACTTCTGAGAAGGAATAATTGTTTTTTGAGCTCTTCTATTGACCAAAATTCGGTTCAGATATGCTTCATCCGATTTGTAAGTTGCAATATTTTTTTAACGCTTGACAACAAAGCGTTTCCACTGCGACGGCACAATTTTATTGCTCTTGACGTGGAACTTGCACTTGCACAAAAAAATGCATTTAATAAAAAATAGTATGAATCTTCATGAAATCGAAATATTAACTCTAGATATACAGAATCTGGAAGATTGACGGGTTTCTAATTTGATTTATATCAGACAATAAAAATTTTTTAAAGATAGTGTTTTTTTACGACTTTTTATATTTGAACAATGCAAATATATTAAAACTACTTTTATTTTTGAAAATCTGGTCACTAAATACCTATTTTTAATGATATCCGTCAAATTGACATGCTTATATCCATAAATCTAGTGTTAAAAAACGATCACTTTTGTCCCCCTGGAAAAAGTTGAAACGACGTCCCTGCATTTAACATTTTGAGCATGCGTGATTATTGACAGTTGTCTGATTTAATGCTGCTAACATACGAATTGGATTCCCCTGCTAATTCTACACAATTATATTACTTGTTATTAATTCACTTTTCATAAGCTATTTACAATTCAAAATCCTATTTTTATAATCTAGAGCGAATTTCCAAATTTTTATCTAATTATCATATCATACAAATTTAACAAAGGGATATTTTCAATTTTTTGCAAACTAAAATATAGTCAAGATATATCGCAAAAGGGCAATTTTTCAAAAAAGGTTTTCATCTACATTTGTTCACATCTGATTAGGTGTTAAATTTGTCAGATTTTTATAGTATATGATTAAAAAATATTATTAAATCATTTTTATAATTTTAATTTCAATATAATATTTTATTTTTGTGATATACAAAGTGTGTTTTATTGCACGTACGTAATACGTGCATTAAAACACAACTTTGTATTTAAAAAGAATATATTACAATAAGCAATATTTTATTTGTATTGTGCATTAAATTTTTTAATGAAAACTACTTAATATTAAGAAGTACACGCTGCATACATATTTTTATACAAAACCTGATCTAACCTATAGAATAATAATTATTAAAATAATTAAAGTAAATTTTTCATTACAAATATGTATATAGGGTTACATAAGCATTAATATGGTTTCGAATGCTCATATTATGTTAATTCCATATTGAGCAATTAAATTGGTTTTGTTTGTAGCACGTTTGCTTTTGAAGTATTGTACAAATTAAAATTGTTTTTTGTATGGAACCACGTGAAATTTGTCTGATTTAATAATACTATCATATTTACTAGGAATGTTGATATCGATACTCACAATATTTTAGTTAAAATATGTAAAAAGTGAACGCTAATGGTTTCGCTATCATATTTTGATCACATTTATGAGAACATATTATACGGGCGTTATATTTATGTTTTTTTTCCCGTTTACCATTAATATGTATTGAAGCATATTTTATAGACGCTCTTATATTATTCATGCGTTTTCCGGCTCAGTTCGCGCAATTCATATTTATTGGGCTGTAAATAAAGCACGTCAAGAATCTACATAGATATAATAATATAAATATGAAAATGCTTACCCATCTGACGTTTAGCGGCGCACAGGGTCGAAAAATTAAAATCACCATCCTCCAGATTTATCAGAGCGTCGAGGTTGCTAGTAGGCATTAGTAACTCTAACAGTTCCGTTTCAGTCAAACCGAACTCTGCACACGTCAAGTATCTAGCCAGCCTAGCGAAAGCTTCCTTTCCAAACCTGCTCTCTAAGCTGTCTAAGCTCTTTTCTGAAATTTCCACCATAGATGTTCCACTTAATTGATAGTAGCATCCCGTCGATTTCAATTTCTCCTTTTGTGCCGGTGTAAATTGCAATTGCTCGATCGGAACAGAGCTAGTGCACACAAAGAACACGTTTTTGGGTAGCATCATCGGCACCCACGATAACCCATTCACTATATCGCACTCTAAAGGATTGACTTTGTGTATGTTATCTATGAAAATCATTAAAATCTCATTATCCATATCTTCGCACCGTCTCAGCAGGCTTTGGAACCAATTGTTGATATACAAAGGATCGAAACTAGCGTCTTTGGGCAGGTATCCTTCCGGTATCTTCAATATTATCGATATCTGCTGACAAGCGACCCTCAGTAGTTCCAAATTGTATGCCGATCTAGGTGTAGATGCCGAGAACCTTATGATTCTCAGCACTGGCTTTTTGAACAAAGTTTCGCACTCCTCGTAGAGGTGAGTGAGTAGGGTGGTTTTTCCGGAACCGTTTGCCCCGTATATAAGGGTGGGCGGGTGCTTAGTCTGAGATGTGTAATTCGAAGTCATGAAATCCTTTATCTGCCTCGTCGTTTCCAACAAGGAATCTTTATCCAATTTTTGACGCTTCAGATGGTCTCTGAAGAGGGTCATGTGTGTCAAATGTTCTTGAAATACCTCCTGAAATGAAACAAGAAAAAGGATACAATGATACAACGTCTATTTTTTACAAACATAACTAGATACATATATATATATACGAGGGATACCTGTAAAATAAAAATACAAGGATATTAAAAATATAACCGATTTCTTACTCCATTACTATTTTCAATAGCAATGCATATTTTTTGATATATATTTATTATAAATGAGAAGCAATATGAAAAACATTTTGGTTCAGCATCGTTAACATTTCATTATTTTTATGGCGTTTTTCTATACTCATTCATATTAAAGAACATTTAAAGTCAAAAACAAATCTTTGAAACAACTTAATATATATAAAACAGTTTTATATTTATAAAGACATGTTACATCATTTATTCAGGTTAACTGTTTAAGTAACAATAATAGGTATAATATATTTTGCAAACACACTACATATTTATCTTTGTGCGCGAACTTAAAATACGGTGGGGAACAAAGCTCTTTATGCAAATACGCATTAACCGTGAGAAATCACTTGTCGCATATACACGCTAAAATCACAATTCACCAAAATTCTATTAGTCTTTACGACTCGCCGACAAGTGCATTTATACGCGACTATCAGAAATTCCAAGGATTAGCATCATTTGATGCATATACAATAACCGTTTGGTATCTTTACAAAGCATTGATAGGTGCCGACAACCGGCTGTGAAATGTGTCTCATTATAGTGTTGCCAAATCTCCATATTAAATTCCAACTTTTTTATAAAAAAGACCACGATATATATGTAAGTGCATACATTGCGCACATCATTCTATTTTGATAATAATATTTCTCAAAATTTTTCTCTATTTACTCTCGACTTAAAACACACTATCAATCCAAATTCAAGCATCGGCCGTGAATTAGAAGACCGAGAAAGCAGGAGCTTCCCTCTTCACGTCACCCCTAATACAGCTACGACATGCGAAATTCAAAGTTCAACGCAGTCTTCAGAGACTACTGGATTCTACAGACGCTGATAAGCAAAAGTAATTATAAAAATTATAAACGATTCAAAAATTTTGGCAAAATAATAAAAATATTTATTAAAAATATACGCGTTACCATTAAGTCAGAAAATAAATACCTATTAGCTTTTAAATTGCTACTTTTTAGTAATGTTAGTTAATCCTTTGGGATGTATTCGATCTATAAATACATGTTTAGTATCCTACTATTTATAAAATAAATAATTCATTTATTTTATTTATCGAAAATTATGTGTAAAGTATATATATTAATTTTCAGTAATAGCTGTTTATTGCTCGATTTTCTCTCTTTTTTAACAATGTAAAGAAGTGTTTCAAATTGTTAATTATAATATGGATTAGGCTACCGGAAAGTTCTATGGCGTTAAAATCGATAAACTCGTTTCTACGTCTATGGCTACTGTTGAAAAAGGTGTTATAAGCTATTTTTTAAATATTTTCTGAAGCTCTTAACTGCTTTAAAAACTACTCTCATATACATTATGTATAACATACAAAATAAAAATAAAATATAAAATAACCTATTCGCAATTTTTTCATATATATGCTATGAAAAAGTATTTGAATATTAAGAACTCTTAAATCTTTGGAATTTTCTCTTTCTTTAGAACTCAGGAGCATTTTATGAATATCAAGGTTTTTTTTAATTCATTTTTATTGAAAATATGTAAAGCGAAACCCAATAAGCGCTTTATTATAAAATTCGAATGATATTGCGGTATTAAATGTAATTGATTTTTTAGCATTAAAACCCGAACCTATTTAATACAGTCTCAAGGCTACATACTCTCAAAATTGCCACAAAACCGGCATTTAAATATTAATTACACTTTTAGTGTGCATTAATTTGAAAAGGTGAACGTTGAAAAGGATATTTAACCTTTATAGGAATTATTATGTACATAAATATATACGCTCAGTAAATGGGGCTTCTTTAAATATTTTATTGTTAGGTAACTTGATTAAACATTATATTTTTGATCTGTAACGGAGTATTAGTTAAGCAAATACAGTGATTACTAGACTTCAGAGCTCGCAACTCAAATTACTCGTATGACAAATAAACTTGCACCATTAAAATTAATTGAAATGCTAATAATCCAATTCATTGGGGAAATTAGAAGCGGATTAATGGCAATTGAAATGATAAATATATACTACGTAATTAATAATAAAAAAATTAAGTTACGCAATACGTTTTTTTGCTCGTATGTCAAGTCAATTTAAAAAAAATTGCTCGTATCACGAAATTTTAGTAAGTCACGTTTTTACTGCATTTCATATTATAACATTTTAAAATATTGAACTTTATCGACTTAAATACGTTGTTTAATATGTTTTATATGCAATAAATAAATAATTTCACTGTAATGTATAAAACATGAATTTCGGTTTCGAAAATACATTTAGAAGGTAATTATTATTTTTAGGATTTATTTTATAGCTTGTCAAGAGATAAAGCGTAATTGAAGCATAAAATTGTGATCCTAAATGTATTTGCCACATAATATTGTTGACCTTCTTTCACGGATAAAATTACACGTCATATTTACTAGCTTCAAAGGTAAATGATTTATTAGTTATGATAAGTTTTTTACCGAAGCAAAATATCTTCAAAAAATATTTTTATTATATGATTATATGATTTAAAATATAATTTCACTCTAAAAAACTTTCTCCCACCTCTCGGTTAAGTTTTTAATTACATTAGCAGAAAATATTCTGATAGCACCCTTTTCAAATCGTCTGCATTTTCATTTTTTTAAGCGTTGCATCGATTGAAATAAATTATAGTCAAAAGGAGCAAGGTTTGGAGAATAAGGTGGATGAGATAAAACTGCCTAATCAAGTTTCTTGCTATTATTGAGAGGCAATTTTGCCACATGGGGACGCACGTTATCGTGCTGAAGAACTATTCGACTTCTGTTCACAGTGAAGGCCTTTTTTATTTCTTCGTGCACAACAATGCAGTTT
Source organism: Plectrocnemia conspersa (assembly GCF_051122295.1). Classification (NCBI taxonomy): domain Eukaryota; kingdom Metazoa; phylum Arthropoda; class Insecta; order Trichoptera; family Polycentropodidae; genus Plectrocnemia; species Plectrocnemia conspersa. The sequence goes on from NW_028277176.1 coordinate 15,773,081, forward strand.
ATCACAATAAAAGCTTGCTGTTATTGCTTGGCCAGGTTTAAGAGCTTCGTAATGCACAATTCTTCTGCAATCCCACTACACACACAAAATAACTATTTTTACAGTAAGCCCAGTCTTTGCTCTAGGTTTTGCTACTTGACTTTTGGATAACCATTGTCTTTTACGACAATTATTTGTCGTATACAATACCCGTGTATCACATCCGGTTATCAAATGATTATGAAAAATGGTCAAGCGCTGACTTATTTTTTTCGATCAACTTGTATGGAACACCTTGTCTCCAAGCCTTCCCAATTTTATTGTGTCTATGCACTGTTGAAGCGGACTGGCTTAGTTTCTCGGCCATCCAATGAATAGTTTAAATAGGATTTGCTTATATTTTTGCAGCTAGAACATTATCATATATCTTTGCTGGTCTCCCACATCCAGGACTATACTTGATATCGTAAGTTCTTGTTCAATTTTTTTGAAACCATCTTTGACATTTGCGGATATCCAATGAAGTTTTCAAGAAAATTTTGTATAAATTGTTCACTTGATGAACATTCTGCCATTGTAAACGATGTCACAAAAATATGTCACCAACACAAATATAACAAATATAAAAAAACGAAATTTATTTCGGAATTATTTAATAGCTAAAATTTGATTAGGCCACATTAAATGTATGCTATTTTTTAGTATATAAGCAAGCAAATCTAATAAATACTAACCAATTATACTAAGATTTCATACTTAAGTTTTAAAGATCATATAGAACGATGTATGTATTTTCTCAAACACAAATCTATTAGGACATTTACATTAAAAACATGAAATATAACATAAAATACAATAGACGACTAGAAAAGTGCCACAAATTTTTTGAAATATAATTTACGAAACTGTAAAAGCTTTGTAGTATTATTATTCACGAAATCTCAAGATTCAAGGCCATTTTTGTCTCTTGAGTTTTTCAGGTAATCATAGCAAAAATATACTTATATACACTATATAATATAATAAAGCACACAAACGGTCTTAAAACTTGATATTCCGTGCAGGAATACAGTAAATCGTTAATGGGCGATTCATCTATGTATATGTTATGAATAATGAAATATTTTTGTGTCTAAAACACAGAATTCATAATTAATGATCAAAATGTAATTAAATATTTAAATAAAAAAACGTTAAAAATTAAAATATTATTATATAGTAAAAGATCTTGTACAGTGATAATTCCTAGCACGTTCTTTGTGCGTTTATCACTTTTCGACCGCATTAAAGAGGGATAATATGGAGAATTGGCATACATTACTAACACGCTATAAAATAGCAAAATTAAATGAAATGTTTATTATGGCACGTTGCATGATTTTCTCTGAAGCTCCAATGAAAAGCAAAGACGCAAAAAAGACGAAGAAAGTTAGTGAAAAGAGAACAATGTACACATTGATTACAAAGGACGACACTTAACACTGTATGCACACATATGAGTACATAATATACACATACGTATATTGAAGTGTAAAAAATCGCACGCGAATACTTCGGCTGAAAAGGTAGCATGCACGTTCACGAGTTGCCAGTTCGCTCGAAATGGGGCAATTAAGTTGCCTCGTGGATATATTAAGCTACGAGTTTTGCATGTCGCCCCTGAGAGGATATTGTGAGCATATTTTTCTCACTTACTCTGGAACACCTATATTCAACGTAGTTTTTTTTTTTAATTATTGGAATGGACTGCTTTTGTAGAAATCTCGAGAGAATTTACTACGTTATTTGATATTATTTTGAATATGTTAATATATGTTGTTATCGTATACATTAAGACCTTTTTCCGTATTTACGATCAAAGTATTTAGTTATCTTTGTAAGCAAGCTGGACTAGGGTTTAACGTAAAGAGAGAAGCGGCTGTTTTTTCGATCTTTTCCGTCTGTCGTTAGTAGGCGGTTCCTCACGGTTTCAAATTTATACTCATTGAGTCAAAGTTGGTAATTTTTATTACAGTTCTTGATGATGTTCTGGGGTTGGGCTTGATCAAAATTTATCATTTGGGTCCTTCGTACACATGACAAAACTGGGGAGTTTTTTGCTGAAACCGGCAATTAAGAAGATCTGGAGGTGTGATTAGATTACTTGTAACTTCCTATGTTTTTTAATAAGACGTTTGATATTTTGACAGACATGTTACATAATAAATGTACAATAGCGCTTGCCAATTGGAAAAAATTCGAATGCAATGAATCTCTTCTTTCATAATAAGCATTTTCAAGCTCTATCCGCTGGTATTGAAATTTTTACTACAGATTTATTATAATTTAAAAAAAAATCGTCCCAATTTATTGTTTCCATTTAGATTGTCGTTTAAAATATTGTCAATTGTAAATTTATGTTTATTTATAGTACATACACCAGGCGCGTACTATGAGATACTTTCCTTTTCGTTCGCTCGCCTGTTAAGTGACGAGAGTGAGTGAGAGATAAGTGCATGCGGTCCGCATGATAGTATTTTTCTACGATATGCTCATAAAGAAGTTTAACTGATTCAAAAAACATGAATACAAATAATATATATTCATCTGAAAATATCATTATATGTTATAAATGTGGGCATTAAATAAATTGTTTTAAAATTAGCTGAACAAAGTTTAAGTGTTCATGTTTATATAATTTATGCTATAACACATATGATAAATAGAATCTCAACCCATGCCATAAATTTATACGTGATAAGCGATAAGAATCTTAATATCACACTGAGTAGGATTTAGTCTATGAAAAAATAAATATTAAGTAAGATTTACTTTTTAAACAGATAACAAATATCGATATTAAAAAAAATCGTTGTTGGCTATTCAATTAAAAAGTAATTAGCTAATAGTTACTGCTTTAATATTAAAAATGCAAAAATAAACAAGAAATATAAAAATATATGTTGGGTCACCAAAATAAAGATAAACACCTAAAAGTGATTTTTTTTTCAAAATATGTTTTAGGATAACCTAATAAAAATTCACTTTTACAAAACGGAACGAGTTTACAAAAAGATTAAAATTCTGTGCTTGAATACAGCAAATGTCTAAGTAAATTTAACTCAAATAAAACAATGAGGTCCATTTGGGAAGAAGCAAATTAACGAACAATCATAACAATATCTTCTAATGCCAAGCTACAATGCTATACAAATCGACTAACTATAGAAATGGCGAAGAATTAGTTAAGCTCGAAATTTACAATGCCATTCAATTCTAATAATAATTACACACAATTAAATAACAACGCGACAACAATATTGTAGATCTTTTATGTAAGATACATAACTTAGAGCTAAGAAATTAAATGCAAATAGATTAAAAATATAAAGATAAAATATTTGTATTATTTAAGTAATATTTGCAAAAATAGTTTGAAACATATATTAATTTAAAATTATTAATAATAATTACAATACAAGTAATTATTATATTTTGAATATAGCTTACACTTATTATTTTTTATTGCGTTAGGGGGATTTTTTTATTTCAATGAAAATGTTTATATAAAAAATAGCACGCAAATAATACATTTTGCAATATAATAAAAATATTTAATCTTAATAAAACATTTTTTTATGAATTCCGCAATGAATATTTTACATCGCTCGTTATGGGGAAAATACCCATATTATTCGTCGGTCTTTGATCGTTTTAATTTTCATTGTTAAAAACGTTTATCTTTGTGCCTCTGTGTAAACGAACCCTCGAGGTAGGTTTTTGAAGTAAAAATTCAACGCGAATTTAGACGGAAAAAATAGAAGCCGCTTTTCATTCGGTTATGTACAAATGTGTAATATTGTATGTGTATGCGTTGGAAGGGTTTTTTATGTTCGAAAAGGGCAAAACGTTAATGAGCCTTATCTTGGACAATGAATAAAAACGTTAACCGTTTTACTTTTACGATTCAATTCGTCTCTATTTAATGTTGACCTGTATGTGTATCCATGACCGAATTATTTAAGTCAAAAATATTACGTGTTACGCGGAAAATTGGTTACCAACGTATAAATGATTACAATGAATTTATAATTTACTTTATTAAATACATTTCTTTAATAAAGAAACGAGGAGAAAGATATTTTTTAATCGTCTACGATGCACACGTTTATTTAATATATTAAACATTTCCCTGCCGCGGCTTTTCTTGCAAACAATTTACCTATTTGTATTCCACCCACGAACGTATTTCATACGTGATGCGAATTTCAATCGTGTCCATGGATGGGTTCGATCAATTTTTTGTTGTTGAAAATATTGGGAAACGTAAACAGAAAAAAGTGACCGATCCTAAGTTAATCACCGACGATTCGGGTAGATATTTACATTCGGAAGAATTTCGAAGCGTAAAGTTTTATTAAGAAAGTTTAGCGCGAGTGGAAAAAATAACATTTGCCAAACGACTTTGATCAATTTCAATTACAGAAATTTCAATGACTTTTAGCCAAAGTTCTTTACTTTTATTAATCAATCAACGTTTGTTTGTAGATCGATTTCTCAAGCGGTGTTGAAAGAAAATTTTCTCTTTCTTATTTGCCTTTCATTAATTTTATAATTAATAAATCTATACTTATTATAGCTATATTTTATGTCTTAAAAATACATATTTTTACAATATGATATTTCAGAATAACCAATCTTTGAATTTAAGTATGATATATGTTGGAATACTTTTTGTGAAATTCTTAAGCCGACGAAAATCAATAAATAACCGATAACATATTGATAGTGTCAGAGCCAGCGCGTTCGCCAATATCTAAAATTTATTTTTACTACGTTATGACAGAATTGAATATGTGCTATTTATTTTCCCTAATATTAAAAGCTTACTTTATTACTGCTATTAATATTAAATAAATAACATTACACATAGTTAAAAAAATTATCGATATTTATATAAAATATTATTCACACGTGATTCTAATTATTGTTATTGTTCATTTTTTTTCTAATGTTTAATATTGCGCGAAAATATCATTACTAATTATTTAAGCATAAAAATAATCACATTCTGATATGAACCTAAAGTTTCTTTTCTGCACAATTTAATGTTTTATATAACGGTATTTATTGCTAACTGGCACGGTTTAAATAACGAAAAAATACGTTCTATCAGAATAACTGAAAAAATAATAAAAAATGTCAGCGAAAAGAATTTTTCCGAGGAGGTAGCAAAACCTGCAAATCCTATTTAAACGCAATACACGTGTAGTTATTTAACAGTTTTTCAAGTTAACGAAATATAATAATGAAACGAATAACCCATGTCTAGTCAAGAAACGATTCAGATTAATCAAACCAGGCTCGCCTCTAAATCGTTAAAAGTTAACTTGAGTTCGGAAAGATTTTTCGGCGCAACGTTATGACTCTAACAATCCATCTTATATTTAAATTTAAATATCAATTTATTTCATTAATATTTATGGCAATTGTTGAAATATAAATATAATTTATATTTGTTTGTAATGTAAATGACAGAATGCTTAGGAATAGTAAGTAGATAAACACCACGTGAAAAACATGGGTTCAAATCCAATATTAACTCTGGTGTTTTAATTTCGTGATGATTAATTAAAATGAGCTAGGACGTACATATCAAAAATTAAATTTTTTTAATAATGAGCTTCTTTAACTCATAGATGATATCTATCTTAAAAAATGGACTAGACGCAAATTTTTTTACTGCTAAAAAATAGGTACAGAAGTAAAATGAGTATGTTACGGTGTTTTATTTATTGCTAATCAGGCTTGCCAAGAGGGGGGGAGGAGGTGAGATAAATTCCTGGGGCCCGTTCTCCTTGAGGGGACCGACTCTTGTTTGCGATATACGTATTTCAGATATAAGAATTTTTTGCCTATTTTATAAATACTTAAAAAAATAATAGGAGTGGAACATTGCCTTCAAAAGCACAAACTTTCTAGATAGTACTTTTAAAATAAGCAGTATTAATCAAAGGAACAGAGAGTATTTTTTTGATGCGGCTTCATTTGTGTTAACATTTATTTGCAAATTATTGTTTATTTTATTACTTTTTGAAAATGGGTTGCAGTAAATTCAGGTATTTGAACTGAAAAAAGAAGAAGCCAAGAAACAGCAAAGAATCAAAAGCAACACCAGCTGAGTTATACAAATTTAATGTTTCTATAGATCGGAGCAGAAGGAATAAATAATGCATTCAGTAATTTATATTATTATAAATAATGTATATGAAATCATATAATTTTACTACCTGCCACATAAATTATATTTTCACTGGTTTGATTTGACTGAAATGATATTTAAAAAAAATAATTTTGCCAAAAAAAAATGCATGTCATTCAATGAAATACTAAGAATCTTAATTAAATTAAAATAATAAGTAAAATAAGCACTGAAAGGCCTATTTTTGCCCCCACTTTAAAAAAGCTGAAAGGCTGTCCATGATTCTAAACCAGAAATTTTCGTGTTATCCTCAAAAAAAATCTAAGAAAAACAGTCTTTAAATCTATCACAAAAATATTTTTAAAAATATCATTTCAGTGAAATCGTAGATTTTTAGCGGCGTATTTATTTAACAGTGAAAATATAATTTATCTGGCAAATGCTAGTAAAATTATATGATTTCATATACATTACTTATTTTCATTCGATGTATAAATTTACCAGTAAATGTGTATTTTTCAGTAAAGTTATATTTTCACTAGTGATTCCAAATACACTTTCATAAATAGATATATATTTCTACTAGGGAAAAAATATTTTAACTGGTGAAATTATATGCTGCTCTAAAATATCAATGATACTCAATCTAACAGTTGCGAACCGTTCATTTCAATGAAAGTTCTAAAAATAATTTCATAATGAAAGTCCAAAATAAAAACTAAGTCAATTTATCTCACAGAGGAAAAAAATGGATTCTAAACAGATCAGGATCCCCTTAAATATGGCCAGAAAAATGCATGTCATTTAATAAAATACTATGAAACTTGATAAAATGAAAATATTAAAAAAATGACCACACATCCTTTTAAATAAATCCATTTAACTCACACATGTTAATAGTTATTAAAAAAAAATTATTTCGACGGTAAAAAATAAATAATATGCTTTTTTTATCATGGGGCTTAGAATAATTATTTACCCAGACTTTATTTTTGACATAATCTATTGGGATGGTATGGTATGTATGTTAATGTGCATATAATAGTTTTACTACTACCTAAATTATATGCCAATTCGTGTATTAGTACTATAGCAAGACATTAGTTAATCAACCAAAGAGATTATGTAAAATTAATAAATTAATTAAAGAGATTATGGAAATCAGCGATAAACTAATATGAGGTGATCTGAATTATTAACATCGAAATATATATTTCTTAGTTAACTTTTCGCTAATTTTTATTTTAAAAAATTACGATTGATTTTTTTTAAGTAACCTAGATTTCTAGATAAAATCCGGTGAACTGCGAGAGTATTTTGTGAAAAGTCAATATTTGAGTCGTCGCGTGAGGCCTATCTTAATTGCGATAATCTAAGTGCGTCATCGAGCCGCGCATTCAAGTTATGGAATACGTATACGTATATACCATAACGAGAAATATATTAGATTACCGCAGAGATTTCATTTCATTTTGGCTGTCGGTGGTGAAAGGATTATATTTTTTTCGCGTCGAAAATTTTATCGGCAATTCCCATGAAACTCACCTGAATCGTTTTCTTCCTCCCTTTGCCGCAATCCGGTTCTCCGCTGAGATCTTTTTCAATGAGCCTTTCCAGCGCACCGCGAACTTCGTCCCTTAGTTCCGATAAGTAATTCGCCTGGCCTGATTCTTCTGGGTCGGTCGCTCCTTCCCTCCAAGGACATCTTTAGAAGTAAAAAAATCCAAATAAAAATATTTTCAGCAACATTTGATCAACATACATATATATTTTATACACTGTATACATACAATCTAACACTCCTTAATCGATCTGAATCAAACATTGCATAGTTACTTTTTAGGACCATACTCAAAACATAATTCGGGCATATTTTAAAATATGAATACTTATTCATGATTTTTATAATAAAAAAATGTTTTAACTATAAAATAGTTACGTTTTTCTAAACTTCCATGATTGGAAATGATTCATTATCACCTTGTTTGTTTAATATGTCATGATATGAACTTATGTAGTATGTCTTGAATGGTAGAATCATACCTTAAATAAGGAAATTTGTGTTATTTAATGTGATAAAAATACAATTTCAACATTCTGATGGTGTATAATTTGCAAATGCTTAAGCGTATCATACAAAAGATTAGAGAAAAGAAGAGACATCGAACGGTCACGTGTTTATTTTTCATATAAATAGCGAAGTTATTCGTATTGAATTCCGTGCAATCTGTGTAATTAAATTGTAAAATCTAATTGTCTCTAAAGATTTACAGGTATATTTAGGACTGTATCTATACCTGGGTTGAAGTAAAGTGGAAATCGGCTGTCTTTTAAATCTTTGTCGATGCTTAGTGAGATTCGAATAAAGTTTTGTGTGTTCCAAAAATCAAGAGTATCTAGTGGAAGTTCTCCATGAAAATTCTTGACGGATATACATTATTTACGCGCTTATATAAGATGATCGATATGGAGGAGGTTCCTTGCTCTGCATACTTTTGATGTCTAGACCAGTTGCGATTAAGTTATTTTATACAGTCCTTTTTTGCGTTTTTTCGTTCTTGTAAACTTTTATTTTCTGGTAGTAGATTTCACAACCTGACGGCACTTTTCAATGCAATAACATTATTTTATATTTTATGGTCTATTTGGTGAAGAATTTTCACTATATTAGAAAAATAAATACACTTGTCGTTTATTACGCTTTTAGCACGTATTAGGTTACCGATATATTTTTTAATATTTACATTTTTACTGATTAAGTTTTAAAAGTGCAAATAAAAATTGTTTCATCAAACAGCAACAGGCCATCTTGATTATCACCATTGGCTGATTTCTCAGCTTTTATTACACTGGTTCTGCTAAGCATTTCTCCCAGTTGTCACTTGTGGTATCATCCTCCGCTATACTGTAGCTTTGAGAACCTCTCACGGACATCATCCCTGCGCCAGATTCTCCCCCACCGCTCGGAGAAAATATCTCGCCATTTATCGTCTGTCGCAATTGTAATATAATATAATATAATATAATAAAACTCTAACTAGATTTCACTAAGCACTTCACTAGCTACGAAGTCACACTCCTAGTGTTCTCAAACCCAAAGTTATACTATTTTTTTAAATTTGAAAAATTTATTTTTATTTGAAATACTAAAAAAATATCGTACTTATACTGTATAAATTTTATTTTACTTTTACTGCTAAAAAAATCCTAAAATTAAATACGAATTAGCATTACGCAAACTTAAAAATATACGAGTGCAAAGGGTTAATACATATAGTATACATATTTATGAAAAAAATAAATATTTAAAATATTTTCTATTCAGTGGCGTTGACGATGATTAATGTTATATTTATATTAGTACTCTTTCAGAAGAACCGCTTTTCGATCCATTTATGTAAATATAACAATAGTTGATCAAACTAATCACAGAATACAGTAAGCAGTTAAAACTTTTTTATTAATAATTATTTTAAAATAAGTATAGCATAATATGCGAAAAACTGTTTCGACGCTAGTACAAATTTTATAAACGCGTCATACTGATATTATTTTTCCGTTAGCTTATTATGGTACACGTTGTTTTTGATACATTTTCATAAAAATATGCTATTCAACGTGCACCTGTGTTCCAAATATATGTATGTCTTCTTCAAAAAATTATTTGGGAACACTTTTATTATAAACCAATATCTAATAATCATACCGAGTGAATGATTATATAACAAGAAGTAAATAATAGTTGCTTTGCTGAAAATCACAATTATCTTTGTTGCGGAGATCGCTTAAAAACATGGTTGGTTGATTAAAGGTAAAATATGTGTTCTGTCTAGGATATTTTCTAAGAAAATGCCTGTTTTAATTAAAAGAGAATTTTAATGCGCGAGAAGATGCGCCTTTTTAATGTTAAAACTAGTGCGGTAACAATTGCGCGCAGGACAAAAGCGCGTAAAGAATTTCAAAAGTCTGTAAAAACTTATTGCAAAAGCTGCTGTATCTTAACGCTGGTCGCCTTTTCTCGATCATTTATAATCGGATATGAGAAATGGGTGTAATACTACAACAATCGTCAAAGAAGACAGTAGTTATAAAAAAGTCAAGTAGCAAAACCTAGATCGAAGTTAGGGATCAATAAAACAAAATGTTATTTTTTGTGTATGCTAAGATTGCTAAGGAATTGTGCATTATCAAACTAATAAACCTAGCTAAACAATAACAGATAGATTGTGCACGAGGAAGTAAAAAAGCATGTACTTCCCAACATAATTCGAATAGTTGTTATCGTTACACGACAATGCGAAAAATAAATAAAAGTCTGCACGGTTTTATCTCATATACATTATTTTCCAGAACTTGCTCCTTTCTACAACTATGTATTTTGATCGTTGCAACACTTTATAGATGGGAAAAATAATTAAAATGCAGACAATGTGGAAAGGGGGCTATCGGAATATTTTTCATCAAAGCCTCAAACAGTTTATACAAATGGAATTAAAAATAGACCGAGAGGTGGGAGAAGGTTATATCTTTAGAAAATCTCAAAGGTTAGATGTCCACTGCATACTGGCGATTTTTTTTATGCCATCTATAGAAGCCATAAGCGGGTTAAAGCAGTAATAAATAACTGATATTAAGAGAAAATATTAATTGTTAGATTAACAATTTATTACTTGGCTAATTGTGATTTAATTAAAATTGATTTTCAAAAATGTTATAATTCTACTTTAGCACTATAGTTAGTACTGATATTATCGTCATAGTTTTAACAAAGTTTCATTAATGAAAGTAACGGCATTTATTTTAACAAACACGTCATTGAGGATTGGTTATGATTTGTCTGACCTATTTCCTATTTATATAAATGTGGAATCGAAACATTTTCCAAATTTATATATAGTTGACAAAACTCTATAAATGCATTTAACTGACACTCAAAAAAACAGCAAATTTTACGCTACTGAATATTTTTAAAAACAAAGGCATTTATTCAATTACACCTGGTTGACTATATTTTTAGTATCTATTATAAAATAATTCAGTACACGACTTCAATAAAATATTCTAGCGTAAAATTAGAGATACAAAAGATTTACTCGAAAGACAATATTTGATTTAAAAGAGCAATATAATAACTATGGAGATATATCAAAAACAATATAAAGCAACATCGACAAACCGAAATATCGAGTTAACCTTATATGTTTTTTTAAAACAAACATCAAAACAATTGACATTTATACGATATGTTTGTTATAAAATTTACCCTTTGTTTGGAAAACATTTATCGGTAAATAAATCAAATTAAAAAAATGATTTTATGCATTTAAATATTGATAATGTAGAGTTTTTTTAGTATATAAAATATTTGTTAAATAATATTCTTGCTCAAATGAATATTGCCTAAGAATTTCTCACAGCGTCCCCATCGTCTTATCAACGGATACTATGATAGGTAATGTAATAATGTAATGCGCTTAACGAAGCACTATTATACAGATCTAAGTGATTTGTTTTTGGCCGATTGCACGTACATCGGGCAGGAAACGAGATTCGGTCGTATTTTGGAGGGTCCAATTTCAACCCACCGAATGTGAATTCAAGACGAAGTTTTGTGTTATTAATGAGAATCCGTCGGCCATTTTGTTCCGACGTCAAGCGGAGGGAAAATTCTCTTTATTATTCAACAACGCCGCTTTTGACGGAAAACTGCGCACAGATCGCACTCTGATTGTTTTGGGTATAAATACATTTGTATAAACATATATACAAATACTACCATCAATAAAGTTGTATGGGGTAAGACGTAATTAAATTTTAACCTTAGATATTTTTTCTTTAATATTTTATAACAATATATAGTAGTTTAATGAGTTTTATGTTGATTAGTGAACACAAGATAATGCTCATTAATAGTTTTAAAGAACGACCTTAAACAAATACATAAGACACTTAACATGAGCTAATATTTTATTTCATATAAAGCGCCGCAGATTATATTCGCTGAGTGTTTATTATTTGGGGTTGGATTAAAAGTCTAAAAGAATCCGGAGGTTAATGGTTAAGGTTAAGGTTAATCTTAACGATGAACAGCAAATAAATTTATCGTATCGTAAATAATGCTTATACTAAAAGCAAAAGGCATAACGAAAATCAATGGATAAGACTCTTTAATATGATACTTTGGGAACCACCTATAATTTATCAGCGTTCATCGGCGACAGTTAATTTAACAATACAATTTTTAAAGCTTTTAGTTTTACTGAAAAGTTCGGGCATCAGCGTGAGAATCTGAATAATACGATAGTAGGTAATAAACGTCAGCAGGTCATTAGATATTTTGTCATTCCAGATAATACAGTTTTTAGAACACATGCCATAAAATTAAAGCTATCTTTGTGATAGACATATGCAGTATATTTGAAAAGCAGAACGCTAATAGGTCAGGATGTCTTTGTCATACCGCACTAGCACAATTCGGTCATATATAGCAAAAGTATTTGCATCATAATTATTAAATTTTAACTGCGTCTAAAAACTGCTAAGCGACGCAGGTGACACAAACGCAACAGTCATACCCAGACTAGGAATTTATCGTGAAAGCGCGTGAGCCCTAAATTTCTCTCTGTAGGGGCCATGTATATAAAAGCTCTTCAACTTAGACTCACTGAGTTTGTACAGATTTGAGACAAGAGAACGCCGACAAACTTCAGAGCATGGAAGATAAGAAACCGCTTCTCTCATAGCGTAAAAGCATGGTCTGGCTCTACCTATCTTCGAGTACCGGGAATTCCCGGAAATTTGTGTTTCGAGTTCCGGGAATTACAAAAACCAGAGACTTCAGAATCCCTAATACCTACATAAAATATTTACAATTTTATTTTTAATATCCATTAAGTGAAATTTAATAAATAATTTAAGTTAAACTGTCAACATATATTATTAAACGTAAGTGAAAGTGTTATTAAAAAATAATAAAATAATAGAAGTTCTATGCCCAGAGCCTTTAAATAGTACGGCTGTGAGAATAAGTATGCTTTGGGGCCTATGTAGCTCTTGAAAATGTCTTGCTACCGATATAAAATGACCGTAGGGTAGAGATTTGATAAATTTAAGAGCAAGTTCAATTTTGCCAGGAGCAATAAAATTCAACAATACAGTTATTACGCCAGAAAAAATAAATAATCAATACTCACTTTATATAAATAATATTTTCCTCCAGAAGAGCAGCTTTCAATCGATCGTTTAATTTGGATAGTCTCTTCTTTGCTAATTTTTCGAGTAATCCATCTTCTTGGGCTTCTTTTGGATTTATCCATTCCCTCATCACGACAAGAGCTCCCCTGTCGGTCTCTTTTTCCGATTGAATAAGATCTGTGAAAGTATTATTACGTCGTAAGTAAACAGATAATATTATAGCTAAGTAAACTAACTAAGGTAACCGAAAGCCGGCGACGGTAGTATGTCAGACACGAGATAAACCAGAATTAGAAGGCAATGAAAGGATACCCCAGATTTGGCTATCCACGGTACTAGTGTTTATCCAAATAAGTCCTTAGGGATTAAGTGCTACTCGAGGCAAACCATTAGCCCTCCGGATAACGACGCGACATTATTTTCATGGATAATCCGCGATAAAGAGACGGACGACAACATTTATTTTATAATAAAAAATACAGAGTGTTGTATAGTTTACATAAAAAGTACATGTATATAATTACATATAAATATAAAATAAGTTAGGGGAAACCAGCTACAGAGCCAAATATCTACATATTGCTCGATTGCTATTTATAGTTGAAGAGCTGTGATTTTAACTATAACTTTGTTTGATTTTAATTGAATTATTGTTGTTCTACAAAATATAAACATGAATTCTAGAAAACATTATCGTATATGTACATATCCCGGGAATATTCTCGAACGTTTATTAATTACATAATCTTATTCAATGTAAAATATAATATTAACGAGGAGTTTCAATTAAGATATGATATATTTAAATGCACGATTGTAAAGCAAATATAGTTTACACGGGCACAACACAAGGTGCGGCTTAGGTTATTGAGTTACAAATATAAATTATTCAACCATAAAATTTGCGTCATAACACCCCAAAAACCGTTATAATGGGATACTTCAGATATCAATAATTAGTTATGTAATATGATATAAACTCTATTAATATTATTATTTATAAAATCACGCGGTTGAAAAATTTGATAACATTTATATAAAATTATTATTTAACTATATATCTGAG